>NW_020941197.1:3965332-4078041 GCF_900497805.2 Vombatus ursinus | reverse complement strand
CTCTTCTCTCTCTCTCTCTCTCTCTCTCTCTCTCTCTCTCTCTCTCTCTCTCTCTCTCTTCTTTCTCAGAGCTCATGGAAAATGAAAACAACCTTCAGAGAGCAATCTACTTCCAAGGGACCTATAGAGTCTTAGGCATTGATTGTCACTAGGCAGGCATTTCCTCCTACAGATGACATCATTATTACTCTATTGTGATTCCTTCTATAATCTTCCAAAGCTCCCATCAGAAGATGCTATAATCATACCTGCTCTATACTGCCACAATGATCTTCACAAAATGTAGGTCTGACCATGTCACCCTCCCCCCATTTAATAAACTCCAGTAGCTCCTTATGACTTCGATGATCAAATATAAAAGCCTCTGTCAGGTTTTCAAAGCCCTTCACAACTTGGCCTTCCTACCTTTCCAATCATTTTGCTTCTCTCCATGTACTCTATCAGCAACAATTACTCTTTTGCGGTTCCTTGTTCCATCTCCTGACACTGTTCCTTTTCACAAGCTGTCCCCCATGCCTGGAATGATCTCCCTTTACATCTCCACCTCTTGGCTTCCTTCAAGACTCAGCTAAAATCTCAATTTCTACAATATGCTTTCCCCATTCCCCCTCAATGCTAGTGCTTTCCCTCTGATTGCCTCCACTTTAACTTGTGCATATCTTTATGTGTTTTGATTTTTTTTTTTTTTGCGAGGTGGTTGGGGTTAAGTGACTTGCCCAGAGTCACACAGCTAGTGTTATATATCTGAGGCCAGATTCGAACTCAGGCCCTCCTGACTCTAGGGCTGGTGCTCTATCCACTGCACCACTTGCTGCCCCAATTTGTGTATATCTTGTACATAGTTGCTTGTATCTCTCACATTAGATCGTGTGGCCCTCTAGGGCAGGTATTGGTTTTTACCTTCCTTTGTATGTGTCTGGCAGGTGCCTAATAAATGCTTGTTGACTTGTTGCCTTCATCGAGGTTTCTCCAGATACTGTAGGTGGTCTAGCTTTTTAGGGGGTACCAGTTGTTTTCTAAAGAAAAAAATCCTTCTGTTCTGGGTGTTATATGGCCATTGCAGGAAAGAGATCTCCATGGTTCTCTGCCTTGGCTGAAGACACAATTCTTTCAGTGTCACAACTCAATTGTGATGACAGACAGACAAAGGGCCTTTGTCCTGGAGTTTCCTTTTTGTGCTGTGGCTTCTACCAACCCTTGGACTCAAAAAAACTTGCCCAGGAATCTAGAACATTCTACCCCTGTCATCTTCAAGCAGGTCTCATTCACTAAATCCAGATTCAGGCATGGCAACTCCAAAGTCTAAAGTTCTCTTTCCCTTAGGTTCCTCCGGGATATTTCTCTTGTCAGAGTAAGTGTCTCTCTACTAGTGTAAGAGCACAATGAAACTGTTCGATAGCTCCCTGTCTTTTGGGATTTGAATGAACACCTCTGGGACAACTGGGTAGAATTTTTCAAATTATGCTGTTTCTACCTACCAAAGCTAGGGTGACAAGGTTGAGTGGAAAGAAGCAACGTGCTATTCGAGTGATACCATAGCCAAGAGTACATAAAGAGGAAAAAAAATAACCATACCATATTATACTGATAAACAGTTGATGAGAGGATTTTACTCTATAACAAGAGTTATTAACCTTTTTTGTCTCATGGACCCCTTTGACAGTCTGATGAAGACTTTGGATCTCTTCTCAGAAGAGTATTTTTAAATACATAAAGTTTATAGGATCATAGAGGAGATGAATTATATTTAAATGCAGTTATCAAAATATTAAAAAAAGCAAATTCATAGAGTCCAGGTTAAGAGCTCCTGCACTCAAAAATTAGTAGACCATGTGCTTAAAAATGGCTGCTTGGGGTACACTGAAGAATTTGATGTCTATCTTCCTGTGTACTGGAGAAGATTTTACTTCTTGAAACAAAGTAAAAGGTCACAAGTAGAAGAAGTGTGTTGTGTTCTTTTTGTAGAACACATGCCATACACGTTCTTCATTGCCCCTGCTTAATCTATGAAGAAGACACTTGAGGAATTTATGGGATTATTGAAAGTATGTATTTCATCAATAACATCAATTGTCATGGAGGGAACCAGATTTCACAAATGGAATAAGCATCTTGGTAAAGGTGCTGCTTTTTAAAAAAAATATGAGAGTGCTATGATTTATCTCTCAGCCTTGAAATTTTAGGGATTTATTTGATGGCATCTTGTAGGAATTCTGTGTACATAGGATTCACAAAGAAGCCCTTTGGTGATATCTCATGACTGAATCAAATTTGTCATTTATAACATTTCTATTATACCAAGCCCTGGTCAATGAATTTGTTAATAAACAATTTTTTGTTAACAAATTGTGGAAAACATAAGAAAACCCAAAGCAACCATGTTTGGTTCCCTATTCATCTCCTACTCATGTTTGTTCATAATTATTTACAATAGAATTAAAGAAGCGGTTTCCAATATTGATGTTCCTCAGAACATATTAGCAAGAAGAGAGAGTCGCTGGATTAGCTCTATGAGACCTAGGCAGGTTTGTGTGGTTGCAAAATTCTCCAGATATGATATTCCTTGCACAGGTGGCTGGGGGTGGGGTGGGCCATGGCCTGCCTTTCATGGCAAGACATTTGCATGCCAACTGTAGCTGTCTGAAACATACGCTATGGAAAAATTAATCAAATTGAAGAAAAATACCCAAATTATCTGCTGTTGTTTTCTAGCTTGTCAGAGGTATCCCAGGTTTTTTTTTTTTTTTTAAATTACTATGGGCTGCTGCTTCCCATTCTGGTGATGGTATTGAGCCTCAAATGCTACCTTCAAAGTTATTAGCTCTTTCTACTAAATTGTATAATTGTTTCTGTTGTGAATAGTTTCTGTGAAAAATTTGCACAATCCAGAGTTGTTGGAGGAAGGAGGAGAGTATTATCTGCTTTTCGATAGCATTGATGAGATCTGGTGTTGCTGATAGCAGGGTGGTGATTTGGTCTCTGTCTCTGAAGAGGATAACAATGTCCCCTTGTCACAGTTAATGGAGCAGAATTTAACCATCTTTGTGTCATCATCATGACCACTAATATTTATAACTTTAAAATTTGCAAAGCACCATACACATCTCTTTGAATCTTTACCAAAGTCCTGTAAGGGAGGTTTCCCAATTTACAGATGAAGAAACTGAAGCAAAGAACAGTTAAATGACTTGTCCAGGGTTACACAGTTATAAAATATCTGAGTTGGGATTTGAATCCAGGCCTTCCTGATTCCAACTCCCACACTATATCCACTATGCATTATAATTGTCCAAAAATCTGTATTATGTTGAGCCAAACACTCAATTTCTGTGGCCAATGGCAATACAGGAGATGAAGTAATTTCTAGAATGAGATGTTCTCCACGTTTGCTCACCCTGGCCCATGAAGGTTTAGTTTCTTGTATCTTTGGTCCTAATTACAGGTGCCAAACATTGATGGTCTCTAGCACCACCACCCTTGGCCAGGGTTTTAGCAGGAACTGATCTGGTTTGTGTCTAAGAAGGTGGAGGAAGCTATTAAGCCTGCCAAATTCTGGCACTAGCTGGCATTCTGAATGGGCAGGATTTGGGAAACAATGAAGGATTTGGTTTTATCAGTAGCCACCTTACCACTCCTTTTCCTGGACATGTTGCTGAGGAAAAGCATAGAAGTCTACCATGTAAACATTTCCCTTCCACAATACACTAATCCTGTCAATCCTGAAATGGTCTATCCCAGGGGTGGGGAACCTGCTGCCTTGAGGTCACATGGGGCCCTCTGGGTCTTCAAGTGCAGCTCTTTGACTGAATGGATTCAGTCAAAGGGCCACACTTGAGCACCTAGAGGGCAAAGGACCACACTTGAACACCTAGAGGGCCACATGTGGCCTCAAGGCCACAGGTTCCCACCCCTGCTTTATCCCTTCACACTTACTTCTTAGTTTCCTTGGCTTCTTTCAATATTTGACTCATTTCCCCTCCAACCACTAGCGTTTCCCCCTTTCAGATTACTTTCCATCTACTCTGTATGTATCTTGCTTGTACCTAGTTATTTACATGTTGTTCCTTCCATTAGAATATAAGCACTTTGAGGTCAGGGGTTGATTTTGACTTTTATAAAAATCCTGATCAGTGTCTGGCACATAGTTAGCACTTAATAAGTGCTTTTTTGACTTTTGCTAATGTTATTTTGGGCTGAGATCTCTCTAGGCTATATAGTTTTCTGTGGGGAAAATACCTTGTTATTTCAAAATATTGTTTGAACATAGTTTTGTGTGGTGAGATATTGTTTATGTGCAGGTCATGCTGACCCCAGAGACCCAGATATTACTGCAAGGAATGATTGGGATTCTACCCAAAGCTTGTGTTTTGGGTTAGGCCAATGGCTTATTTGGGGTTCAGCCAATACCTTTCATTTTGGCTTTGCCAAAATGTTATTGAATGTTTATGCTTACCTGCTGATATACGTCTCAAGCATCCTATGTGTCTTCTCTGGAAACTGCCTATTTGTAGAAGTTTGTGTGCTTGTACCCTTTTTGGAAACTACCCATGTGCAGGCCACTCAGCTGATTGTGTTCTCGTATCCTGCTGGAATTCTATATATTGTAAAACTTACAGATACTTGAGGGGCACTAGCCACACCTTTCTCCAGTTCTTTCTCTGCCAATGTGAAACAATAAACTTTTTCCAAAATTTTTTTTTTAGGCTTGGGTTTTGTTCTCAATCAGCATTCTCTGGATATGAGACTGCTGTGTGTTGGGGGAGAATTTGAAGAATTAAGCAGGATGTAGTTTATGAGGAGTCTGATGTTGTTTTGGTGGGGCACTGAGGTGTGCCTATATATTTATGTATGTTTGATGAGTCTTAGGAGGATAGAGACTCTACCAGATTCTCCAAAAATGGATCCATCAGGGTTGGATGATTTCTCTGGAAAACTGCTGACATGTTCCACATGACTCTTCCCCACTGGAATTGATAGATACATGGGCTGGGGGATTCAGTATAAAGTATGTCATCAAAAACCTACCAAAGCTCCCAAAGGAAGATTAAGTTGAAATCTATTATCAGGATGTCAGATAGGGCATGACCCAGTGGGAGAATTGCCTGGACAATCAGGACATCAAGAAAACAACCTGAGCATCATCAAAGTGAATTTCTGAGAATGAAAGTCAAAGAATAGCTTTAACCGTACTATGAACTTTTTAGGAGTGCTCACTTGAGCCCTCAAGAGACATTGGCATAACAATCTATATAGGAAAAAAACAAATTGATGAAAATATGATGTGCAGTAGAATTGTAGCCCCGAGTTATTCTGACAGTTCACGGATCTTGGATAGGCAAGGCAGATGGACAGTAAGCTGGACACAGGATTGACTATGTGGGAGGAGGGAGCACTACAGTTCTCCTCGCTGGAAAGCTTTTAGGGAAGAGTATGCAAACTCAGTTCTGGCTCTATGTTTTTTAAGACAATCAGAAGACTCTTTATCACATAGTACCAATTTATCAGTCACGCATGGCTGGAAAAGGGATTTCCAAAGCATGGATTGGAGCCAGGCAGGGAATATCATGCATGTTTTAAGGACCAGACCATCATTGGCCTAGTGGCCATCAGGGGCCACATTACAAATGGGAGGAAGAAAGCATACCAAAGGGGCAGCTAAGTGGCACGGTGAATAGAATACTGGCCCTGGAGTCAGGAAGACCTGGGTTCAAATCTGGCCTTAGACACATAACACTTACTAGCTGTGTGACCCTGGGCAAGCCACTTAACCCCAATTGCCTTAAAAAAAAAGCATACTGAGTCACATCTGGGCAATTGTATAGACCTTTCAATAATCCCAAGCTGCTCACTGACATAAAACCTCATCTTCTCAACACCAACATTCTTCTGATGAGGCAATATAGTTACAAATTATAGAAAGCCATAATTTTTGAAGAACCAAAATTGTGGATGATGCTGAGGTCAACAATGGAGAGATGCTTGGTGGCCATATGGAGACTATAGTATGTTAATCAAAATGGCTTGTACCCAAGAAATAGTGATTATGCAAGTGGAAAAGGAGGAAGACCAGTCATATTTAGAGAGTAAAGGATAACAAATGGGTTGCCTGAAATCTGCATTAATACCCAAGAAATGCTTAAAGACTTAGTGAAAGGGCTATGGAGTACATTAATTAGATCCTTTATGGAGGATTTGTGAGAAGATACAGAGAAGAATTGCATGGGATGAGAAGGCACGGACATGTCGCAGTTTGCTCCGTTTGAGGAATTATCCACAACAGTGGACTGGGACTGCAATGATGTATTAATGTAGATTTATATTTAACATGCGTGAGACATGCAGGAAAGAAGATACTTACCAATACTTAAACAATGGGGGAGGAAGAATATTCACTCCCAGTTATCCTAGTATGAGGTAATATAGCCCCTGAGGTGCTACCACAACAAGGAATCCAGGGTGGCTAAGTTGTAGAGACAGTAAAGCAGCAGCTGCTGCCAATAACTCTGGCATGGATTCTCAATTTTTGTTACATTCTGGGCTGCCTTCAGTTAAAAAAAAAAAGTTAAAAAAAAAGTAGAGTTTTCTAGCTAATTCATTCATTACCTTCTCATTTTTAGGGGCAGCTAGGTGATACAGTCGGTAGAATGCTGGCCCTGGAGAGCAGGAAGATCTGAGTTCAAATCCATCCTTATTTACTAGCTATGTGACTCTGGGCAAGTCCTTTAACATCTGTTTGCCTCAATTACCTCATCTATAAAAGGGGGATAATAATAGCACCTACTTCCCAGGGTGTTGTGAGGAGCAAATGAGATAATAATTGTAAAGCACAGCATGGTGCTTGAGTCAAAGTAGGTGCTATATAAATGTTAGCTATCATTATTGTTATTGGTTGTCCTTAAAAAGAGTTAAAAAGAGACAGGCAAGCCCCCTTTATGGCAGGCTGGTGTAGCTAAGGGGGTCTGGTCTTCCTCGAAGGCTTTCCATGTGTGTCTGTTTCTGTTCTCTTGTGCTGTATGTGTGTCCTTGGAGAAGTCTTCTGAGCTAGGCACTGCTGACCACCATTAGTCAGTCAACTAGCAATTATTAAGAACCTGCTATGTGCTAGGCACTATATTAAGGGCTGGGGATACAAAGAAAGGCAAAAAAAAAAACCTCAGTCTCCACTCTCAAGGAGTTCACAGTCTACTGGGGGAGACAACATGCAAACAGCCATGTTCACACAAAACATATACAGGATAAAGACATATATATTGCTGTAGAGGGAAGACACTAAGATAAGGGAGGATTGGGAGAGGCTTCTTATAGAAGGTGAGGCTTGAAGGAAGCCAGGGAAGCTAGGAGGTGGAGAAAGGACAGCCAGTGAAAACGCTTGGAGTTGGGAGAGGGAGTATTGTGTTTGAGAAATAGTAAGGAGCCAGTCACTGGTTTGAAGAGTACTGGAGAGAAGTAAGGTATATGAAGACTGAAATGATAGAAGGGGCCAGGTTATGAAGGGCTTTAGAAATCAAATAGGAGATTTTATATTTGATCCTGTAGTTTAGGAAGTGACCGGAGTCTATTGAATAGAGGGGTGATTATGGTCGGACCTGCATTTTAGGAAGATCTGTCTGACAGCTGAGTGGAAGATGGACTGTAACGGCAGAGACCTGGGGCAAGGAAACCAACCAGCAGCCTTTTGAAGTCCACGTGTGAGGTGGTGAGGACCTGAACCAAGGTGGTCACACTGGCAGAGGAGCCGTTCTACATCTTGAGCACAGAGATCTTTTAGGAGTGTGGTGATGATGACTCTTTGCCAAGACAGGAACTAACCCCATTCTTGTTTCTTATTTTGGATTGAATTTGATACCCTCTTAACCTCTCTGCCATGTGGAAATCCAGGACCCCGAGTATCTGTTTTCTCATTCTAAGCTTCAATTTCACAAGGCCAGGCCTACTCAGCTGTTGAAAACAGAAGCTTTGGTAGCCTCTTCTGAATCCTCCCCTATTTTCTCAGTTGTCTCTACTTCAGAGGTCAGAGGACCCTGATAAAATCAGACGTCATAGGATCCTGAGCTGAGAAATCAAGTGATATCTTCCATTAATACTATGGCAAATACAGTGGCAGTTGTGCTGGAGAGTCAAGAGGGAAGGTACTGAAAGCAATAAGGAAGCCAGGGCAACTGAACTAGTGGGACAGAGAAGGCCATTGCCATGGAGAAAAATAAAAATGGGCACAGTGGGAGCTAACCAGTTGAGGCAAATTCAGAGGGAAAGGAATAAGCATTTTTTAAGCACCTACTTTGTGCCAGGCACAGTGCTAAATGCTTTGCAGATTTTATCTCATTTGATCCTGGCAGGTGCTCTGGGAAGTAGAAACTATTATTATTTCCATTTTGCGGTTGAGGAAACTGAAACAAACAGAAGTTAAGTGACCTGCCCAGGGTCACACAGCTAGTAGGTGTCTGAGATCAGATTTGAACTTAGGTCTCCCTGTTTCTAGGCCGCTTACTCTAAACACTAAACTCTAAGCCAGAGGGTAGGACCTACCATGCACATCTACACATAAGAACACATACATACATGCAGAACACTGAGTACAACAAATTGAGTGACCTCTTTCCTAAACCGGAAACCCCTGCTGTCGAACTCAGAATTGAATCCCTTCAATCTGATCCTGGACTTTGCTTCTTGTATTCCCCTTGGATGTTGGTCATTTGGATTTTTATTTTTTTTTCCATTCTAGACATTGCTTTCCAGCTCTCTCTCTTTTAGTTCCTTGACCTGTACCTGCTGACTTAGTTTGACTTTTTCCTTCCCTACTATGACCTCTACCTCAGCAGAGAGTAAGGAATAACAGATGGATTGCCTGAGAGTTGTAGTAATACCCAGAAAATGTTAATGTTTTTTAGCAGGAACTTTCTCATTATGACAACTCCCTACTATCCCAAATTGAGAATTCTTCAACTGGTGTTATGAAATTTTCCCAGTCCTAGCCCAGGACAGCTACTGACCCTCCAGATCCCTGACTTAACAACATTCTCAACAACATTCTCTTCACCAGTCTTCCTGTGGAAATGCAGGATCCCAAGGATCTGCTCTCTTATTCTAGGCCTCAGATTTCTAAAGCCTATGCCCATTCCGTTTCTTGGTTCATCTAGAGCTGTACAGTAATTATTTTTAGAATGCTACTATATGTTCCATTAGTCAGTGTTATGTGATCGCGTAATGAAATCCATGCCTTAATGCATTAACCAACCTTTGGGAAAAAAAATACCCAAACCTCTCAATAGCATCTTTTTATTTTTCTCTTTCATGCAGTAGCTATCAAAGAACTATGTTGGACTTGAGTGCTAAATGTCAAACCATTAATGATGCTGGTGAAAGGCTATGAAGTCATCTAATATCGACCTAAAAGAACATTTGGCACCATCTGATTTCTATGACCTAACATCAATGTGAAATAGACCAAAGATGCCAATGAATTACTCTCATATTTAAGTTCACAGGGGCTTTCTTAAATATCTAATCCTTTTGTAGCAAATGAAGCCTTATCACAAAGACGGTTATTTAGCATTTTGCTCAGGCACTTTGGGACTAAAATGAGATAGGTGAAGAAATTTTCCCAAATGCTATTGAGAATTTTGGGATATAGTTCTACCTGGGCCTACCTAGCTAGCTATCATTGTTGGTCTGAGGTGGGATTGCCCACTTTTTCCCTAATTTTTAGGGAGAACCCAAGAGTATCATAAATGATGGTGATCAATATTTTCCTGAAATACAAAAGTTATGAGAAATTCAGTAAATGATAGTTTATGGTATTTATCATCTCTGTGGCATGCTTCTTAAAGACACAGAGCACATTTGCATCTAGGGCGCTAAGTGATGCAGTGGATAGAGTGCTGGCCCTGGAGTCAGGAAGACCTGAGTTCAAATTTGGCCTCAGACACTTACTAGCTGTGTGACCCTGGGTAAGTCACTTAACCTCTGTTTGACTCAGTTTCCTCAACTATAAAATATGAATAATAATAGCACCTACCTCCCAGAGCTGTTATGAGGATTAAATGAGAAAATATTTGTAAAGCACTTAGTACAGTGCCTGGCAAATATTAGGCACTGTATAAATGCTAGCTATTATTATTATTGGGCAGCTAGGTGGCACAGTGGATAGAGTTCTTTGCCCAGAGTCGTGAAGACTCATATTTCTAAGTTCAAATCTGGCCTCAGAGGCTCACTAGCTGTGGGACCCTGGGCAAGTCACTTAGCCATGTTTGCTTCAGTTTCCTTATCTGTAAAATGAGCTAGAGAAGGAAATGGGAAACTACTTCAGTGTCTTTAGGCCAAGAAAATCCCATGTTATGGTCCATGGGGTCATGAAGAGTTGGATGTGACTGAACAAATGAATAAGTTTAAGCTGTACATATCCTTTGACTTAAAATACCATTGTTAGGCACATATTCCAAGGACATCAAGGACTCATATGTGCAAGAATATTTTTATGTCATATTTTATTGTAGCAAAGAACTGGAAACAAAGTGGGTGCCAATCAATTGGGAAAGCACTGAACAAATTTTGACATATGGATGTAATGGAATTTTATTGTGCCTTATGAAGTGATGGCTATGATACGTTCAGAGAAATATGCAAAAACTCATATGAACTGATATAGAGTGAGAACAGTCTATGTAAAGACCACAATAACAAGGGAGGGAAAACAGCTTTGAAAGACTTCAGAGCTCTGGCCAAAGCAATGATTAATCATGACTTTAAAAAAAGTTGGTAATGAAACATATGTCCCACCTCTTGAGGGACTGTGATGGACCAAAGGTAAAGGACTCAGACAGGCATTCTCAGATGTGACCAATATAATGCTTTCTTTTGCTTGATTATTAGTATTTGTTATAATGGATGATTCCTACTTGCAGAGGGAGAGACCGGTTAGTAGATAATGATAAGCATGAGAAGAAAGTGAACAAAACATTTTAAAATGCGCAGCAAAAAAAAAAAAAAGTGTAAAAGGACAAAAATTTTGTTCCTACCTTGTTAAGCTTAATACATATATTTCTTTTAGAAAACTTTAAAGTAGCATTTTATTTTTCCTTATAATTCTCTTTCCTATTTTTATTTGTACCCTGAATTATTTGTGTTTGTTGATGAATGTTAAGTTCACAATAAAAAAATTTAAAAACCTCATAGTAACAGTAGTAGAGGGCAAAATCCAGGTTTTTTCTCTTCTGTAGAATGACTTGGTCCTTTGCTTCTGTTCCTCTTTCTTGTGCTTAATACTTTTCTCTTCTAGAGGCTGATATTGTTGAAGCATTCCTCTATTTTTTTTCCATGTTCCCTTTCCATTATTTAATGGGTTGCCCTGTGAAAGAGGGATTTAACTTGTTTCCCAAAGTCCCAGTGGGCAGAACAGAAAAAAATGACTGGAAGTAACCAGATTTAGGCAGATTTAAGCTTGATGTAAGGAAAAACTTTCCAGCCATCAGAGTTGTCCAAAAGTAGCATGTGAGCTGTCTCAGGAAGTGGTGAGCTCTCTATCACCTTGTGTCTTGAATAAGTGTTCTTATGCTTTCCAAGAACTGAGTATTGTCCTTGATCTATTCAGGAAATGCATTCCAGGAACTTATCCTTTAAGAATCATTGTCTCAGTTTTCTGAGCAAAAGGTTCAATGATTTTCACAGAATCAGAGTGAATTGATGCTCTGGACACACTTTCCCAATATGAGCAGCTACATCACTGATTCAGGGTTCTTGGGGTATGTATCCCTGAAGGGTTGGGGAGTCTTTTCTCTAATGCCATCAGCTTGAGGCCCCACTCTAGTGGGGCCCCCCTATTGTTAAACACTTGTGATGAGTGCCCAGTTTCATTAAACCATTTAGTATTGATTAACTTCTAGAAAGAATATTTATTGTAAAAGTATAGCAATAGCAGATGCTATAGATATTCTTCACTCTCTCAATATCTAGGGACACATTTATCCATATTATACCTTGGTCATGGCGAGATTGGACTAAAACTTAAAGTAGTTTCTACCTAGCATTGGTTCTGCCAAGTTCACTTCCGAGTGCTACTGAGGGATGGATATCTCTGCTACTGATGGGCTGAGTCATACAAGCTTCCAAGTACTTTGTTTCTCAACTTCTGGTTTCTGGCAGATACCAGCATGGACTACAGCACCTGGACCTTTGGTGGCTTGCCATTCTGATCTCTTTTTGAAGTTCACAAAGTTGTAGTCATTTCCAATCTCCTTCGCCTAAAAAGCAAGATACAAAAGAAAGGAAAAAAAGAAAGGGCAGAAACAACAGCAGGGTCATTGACTCTCAGCTTCATGCTGGCTCCGGGTAAGAGAAGATCTAAGGCCTCTCCCTAACCCAGAGGCCCACAGCAGTTTATCCTCCTTCTTCAATGCAAGTCAGGCAAGAAAGAGCCAGAGCCAAGAGACTTGCCCTGGCTGGTGCTGAAGGAAAAAAATATGAATACTAATACCGTATTCTGTGTTTTTAGGCTTAAATCTGTCAGAAACAATTATATTTAATTATCATTAATCTATATCCAAGAATTTCTTGCTTGGAGTCAGAGATGTCCAAATTAGCATGGTTCCCCATGTCCTCCTGTGTGGGGTATTTGTGACCCCCAAAATAATCAAATCAGAGACTTTTTCTTAAGAAAGGCAAAAAGGAGTTTTATTGCTTTCTCATGAGAAAGGACACACCCAGCATTTGCTCAAGATGGCTCCAGCAGGGTATGTGTTGGAGTGTCTTGTAAAGCAGAATATATAGACCCTATCCAAAATGTTCCCACCCTAACCCCCTTCCCCTCAACCCATTGGCTGGGTATATTAGGGGCACAATCTATTCTTGGAATTCTAACTTATACGGAAGGAAGTTCGAAACAAGTTAGAGGGGAGTGGTCTCTTTGCACAACCACATGGAACATCCGGTTTAGCCACATGGAACATCTGGTTTAGCCAGAATGTGCTGCAAGGCATCTGGGTGCAGCCTCACAACAGTCATAAGTATGAAAAGTAACTGAGGTCGGGGTTAGTTCATTCCCCCGAGGGGGCTTCACCCTATATTATCCCATTCACTCCCTTATCTTGTTTACATATTTGTGTAAACCAATAAACCAAGAAATCAATTAATCAATAACCTAATCTCCCCCTGTCCTGTTTTCTTATCAATTCTGTGGGAACCAAACAGCTAGCATTCCTCACACTCCAACATTAATTTAATGGTATTTCTCATAAATGGTACCCTCTCTACTTCAAGACAATTTGAGGTAACGTTTTTGGGAATTTTGATTTAGGAAAAGGTCACATTATGCAAAAGTTATAGTTTGGATGAGCATTTCAGAATAGAAAAGTAAGCAAATAACCATCCCATTTCTTCCTGGACCACTCCCCTTGAGGGAACAATGTGAGATGGATATCGAGAATCTTTTCTGAATAAAAGGCAACAATTGTGTCTCCCTTTCACTGGAATAAAGGATATTTCGCTTGGGTGGGCTCAAGTGCTAAGTGTTGCAAGTGTGGGGAAAACAATGTAAAAAAGACAACAGTTGTTTGGTTACCATCCTTAATCTATTTCCCTAAGAAAGACCCTTTTTAACCTTCAAACCATCACCTTTTCAAGGGATTATTCCCAGGAATCTGGAAAAGACTCTAGAGAAAAATGTAATTTCTTAGTATCTTCAGTTTCACTAAAAAGGAGATTTTTAAATATGCTTCCACACTGGCTAGGAACTTTTAAATGTATCCCAGTTCTGCCTCCACAACCAGCCAACAAGGTTCCTCTTCACTGCATAGTTAAAAGATCAGAATGAGTTCTAGAATGTCTGTGTATACTCCAAGGTCCACATGAAAATTGCATTAGCAGAACAATGCTGCACAGAATGTTAGAGTTGGAGGAAAACTCAGCAGCCACCTAGTAAAACCCATAACCAAAAAGAATCTCTACTATTAGGCTTGGCAAGTGATCATCTAGGTTTTTTTTTGAATGCCTCTAGAAAGGGGATCTTCTTCCTCAATTACCTCCTCAGGCAGCCCATTCCATTTGCGGGAGAGCTTTTAATCGTTAGAAAAGCTTGGTCTGACGCTGAGTCTAATTTTGCCTCTTTGCAGATCCATTGTTAATAGTTCTTCCCTCTGGGATCAAAGAGAGCAAGTATAATCCATCTTCCACATGAAAGGCCTTTGAATACTTAACATAGCTATCATATTGCCCTTTAGTTTTCCTCTTCTCTGGGCTACATATCCCAGCTCTTCTAATAAATTCTCTTATGACACAGATTCTAGGCCCTTTACCATCCTGATATACATTAAATGCACATGAATAGATTAAATGTGACATTTCTCTTCAAGATTTACTGAGTCACTGTGATGCAACAGATGCTTTAGGGCATAAGAAACTAAATAGACAATGACTATCAGGAACATTTAATTCATTTGCTTGTAGTTCAGCATTTGTTTATCTCGCTGACATGGTTCATTTTGAATGTCATAAGAGCACCAAACAGTATAGAAATATCTGACAAGCAATATTGTTAGAGTGGCAAGTACAGAATTTAATGTCTATGCTAAAAAAGGAAAGCTTGTAGTATCCCTAAAATTCACTGATTGCAAGAGTCATTAGTGGAAAAAGTCTACAACGATGACTTCATTCAATTGCTGAATAGATTATTTAATACAAAATCAAAATTCTTCCCACAGGGATTATTAATGTTCATAATATTCAATCTGGGAAATTATTTATGGCAGCTGGGTGAAATAGTGGCTAGAGCAGTGGACTTGGAGTCAGGATAACTTGAGTTTGGATCCTGCCTCCATACTTGCTAGGTATGACAAGTCATTCAACCTCTCTTGGTTTTGGTTTCTTTAGCTGTAAAATGGGAATAATTATGACATGTATCTTAGAGCATTGTTGTGAGGAATGAATGAGATAATATATGTAAATCTTTGCAAACCTTAAAGCACTATATAAATGTGGTAATAGCTATTATATATTATTAAATCAGAACCTCTAATTTAGACTAGTTCAAATGATGTGTCTGTGCTAATTATTTACAAGGTTTCTTGTTTTTAATCGAAAGTCTTCATAGAATATGATTTAATTTTTGTTTAAAATTGTTTTTTCCTTCACAGAATGTTGTACTTTCAATTTTTGCCTTTATTTCATGATAATTATCTCATCTCTTTTAATATTACCTAGTCTGCTACCTTTCCCCAGGTGCAAAAGGAATTGAATAGCTGGTCTAAAAATCATCTAAGCAAAGCAAATAAAGAGGAAATGAAAGACTGCAAATATTGATAGAGAAGAAGAATACACAGAGGAGAGAGATCTGCACAATCCACTTTCTATTTCTAGAAGAGCAAAGACATTTTGAGTGGAATTAAGAGTCAACAGCCAAAGATCAAATTTAATGCTCACCTTTGCTGATTTCCAATGTGCATATATAAAGACCAAATTTATGAGAAGCAATCCAATATTATTATTCATACAATCTAGATTAAAATTGGCACATCAATAGCAGTGAATTCTGTCTCATCAGCAACCTCAATGATTTTTCACTATGGTTTCCCATTCATTCTAATTTTAGAAATCTATTTGAATATTTTATAAATGCTATGGGTCCATGAATTTGGTTTTTCCCCACACCTCCTTCCATCTCTTGCTTCCCCTCTACTGTCCATATTTAAATTAAATTTTTGCTTTTAATTTTTCTGCACCTGGCAAACACCAACAAACATGAATATTTCCTTATACAGGTAGAGCAAAGGACTCTGTAGTCACTCTTCCAGAGTGAAGATAGCAATGTATCCCCCTGAGACTTACAGGGAGTAAGGTTGGGAGTGTTTTTCTTCAATGTTATCATCTCTAGTCCTCATTTTAGTATTATCGTCTACACCATTACCCACCAATGAGTAACATCCCAGATCCATTTAATTAATTAACATCAATTAGCTTTTAAAAGAGATTCTTCAAATTTAAAAGAGATACTTCAAATTTAAATTTGATACTTCAAATTTAAAAGAGATTCTTCAAATTTAAAAGAGATACTTCAAAGATATAGCAAAATCAGATGTACAAATGTACTCCCTCCCCAACACCAGGGGGTGGAGGAGCATACTTTCCCCCATACCACTTCAGTGTATGGGGAGAGTTGGCTCATACTTAATACAGTTTCGACATACTATTGGTCCTACCAAGTTCACATCCAAATGCTGACCTTTCATGCCACTATCTTAACTGGAAGTGATTCCTACTTTATTATACAGTCTGGAGTTGCTATGACCAAAAATATTTATATAGTAGATAACCTTTGATAATCAATCAATAAACATTTATCAAGTGCCTACTATGTGCCAGGTTCTGTGCTAAGCACTGGGGATACAGTCTAATGGGAGAGACCATATGCAAACAAATATGTACAAAGCAAACTATATACAGGATAAATAGGAAATAATTAAGAGAGGAAAGGCACTCGAATTAAGAGGGGTTGGGAGAAGGCTTCCTGTAGAAGGAGGATTTTAGTTGGGACTTAAAGGAAGCCAAGGAGGTCAGTAGCCAGAGACCACTTCGAACTTAGCTAGACTGGTAATTAGTGGACAGACTGCAACTGATTTTTGGGCTTGAAGAGAAGCTTAAGAGAACTCTTCTTGACAAGATAACGCATTGGATTAATACTTTAATGGAGCTATAAAGCTATTTGAGGGTAAGAACACCTTTTTGTTGGCTTGTTTTATCTTTGTAAAGCTAATACACTAATGAATTTCCTGAAGTTGTCTTAATTTATTTCATTGGGCTGGAACTATGTACAGTCAATTCTGCTATAATGGACATATACATTCCTAAAAATACTGGACAATACAAAATTATGCGGTTAAAATGTCAGGGATTATATGGAAAAAGAGTTAGGGATGCAATAGTCCAAAACTTCCTCAGTGAAACATTAAAAAAAGAAAATAAAAACGATGGTACAGTTTTATACATGTTAAGTGGTTAAGAAATACATAAATATTACTATAAATAGTGGTAATGTCTGTGGCCTAAAGCTGCTGCTTGGTCAGTGGCCTTGGCTGACAAAGTATCTGTGGGCAAGAAGGTGGCCTGGGGTGGGGGGAGTGCTGCATCTCTGGCTCAGGGCAAAAGCCATGGTGGAAGGTGGGCTAGATAGGGAGGGGAGGGGAGAAGGGATGAGTGAAGACCAGCCCATCTCGTTCCACATGCTCCTACTGCATCAGAAGATAGACAATAAATATGGCACTTTACCATGAAAAAGACTTGAAGTCTGACTGTTGTGGGCATCTAAAGGGTTGCAACTTGGAACTTACTGTGAAATGGTTTTTCTGTATTCTCACTGTTTCTCCTGAACAAAATGGCACATACACAAACTCAAAATTTGGTTATGCTCAAATTGTTCCCTAATATATCAATTACATTGGAATAAAATAGTGTTTTCAGAAAAAACCTCATACCAGAACTGACTGTACCAGGTTTTACATAATTATAATTTCAGCTAGTGTGAATTTGAATACCTCTATGTCTATAGTGCTTGATGGTGCTTTATTCATAGTAGGCACTTAAATGCTTTTTGGATTAGCTTGATTTAGGATATTGGAGAAAGGGATAGGGACTTGGCCTGTTATTTCATTCCTGGATACCTGTTATTTCCTCACCAAGGAAACTCCTGGGTTAAAAAATTCCCTCTATAAATATAGCTAGTATTGTCTTTGCAATCTATGATCTTAAAAAGTTGCCTAGTGCACTGCTGGTTTGTGATTTTCCCTGGATGACACAGCCATTACCTGTCTGAGGCAAGACTTGAATTCAGGTCTTTCTTGTTTCCAGGTTGGCTCTCCATCCATTGTGACACACTACATAGGAGAATAACTATGAAAAAGGCAGCAAAATATTAGAAATGGATTCTGCCTTACACTAATGATAAGCTTTGTTTCTAAATATTCCTTCCTCTGTGAGAGAGAAAGATTTCAATAAAAAGTCAGTGAGATTCTGAGGGGAGCACTTAATTAAAAAGAAAACAAACTTAAAAAGATATTTCATAGGTATCAAATAATAATCTTTTGTCCCCTCTCACATGAAACAGCTGTTATTAAGAATAACGCATTATAAAACTGTTATTCTCTGAGTCATATTTAGAGAATTAATATTAACTCTTGAAAATAGGGCTTTTATTTTATGTCATAATGAATTCAGCAAATATTTTTTCATACTGGGATGATGTATCATATGATTATTAATAACACTGTGGGCAAAATTCTAACTGGGTCCTATAATAAATCTTATTTAGGTTCTGCTGGGTAATACTTAGATTTCTCATTTTAGAGGAAGATGAACACAAGTACAGTAAAAATGTTATTATGATTAATAAAATACTATAAATAACATCCTCCTTGCCAAATATAAGTTCAATATGGAATGATGTGAAAATAAGTTGTTCACGCATGTCCAAATTGCAGCAATTTATTGGGAATTATAGATACACAATGGATGTTGTGTATCATTATCAGAGGCATAAAAGATATAATATACTTTGATTTGTGTTACAACTCTACTCAGAGATTTTGTTATTATTATTTTTGAGCACAAAAGACACACAAATCCATTTGTATATATGTAGGGCTGATGGGGCTGGGGCCCAGACATCAGGGAACCTAAAGATTCAAAACTTTCCTGCCCAGGGTATGTGGGTGGGTGTGGGTGGTGGTGTTCCAAACCATATTTCATTCAAATGGGAAAAACAAAGTATCAGCTCACATAAATGAGGTTTCCTAGAATGATATCCTTCGGAAATTAAAAGAGTGATGATAGATTAATTCAGCTGAGTCATCTTCTGTACTGAAATTAATGGCATCATCTTGTCTGGGACTGCTTTGCACAATGTCCCCTTCTGTGATGAGGTAGAATTTCCCTACTGCATTCACTCCCCTCTTGACAATTTAGATTAGGACATTTTGCCCCCTAAAAACCAAAGAAGTAATACCAACCACAGGGGGCCTGAGGCTCAAGGACCCCTGTTGATGATACTACTTCCTGTTCACATAAGGGCATAAAAAGACCTGTCCACTGTGTAATTAGGCCCTTTAGACTTGGTGGATATCCCAAGGCTATGGGAGTCACCACACTTGCCCTGCAGACCTGGGGCTGAGCTTCCTAAACTGAGTGCTGAATCCTTGTTGAATTTTGATGTTATAAGTAAACAGACCTCTTTTGTTAACTGTTGAATGACGTGTAGGTATCTCTTTTATTCCCATATCCAACCTAAACTACTAGGAAACCATCAGCCCCATTCACTATTCTTTCCTTCCCTCTTCCCTCCCTCCCTTCCTCCCTCCTCTCTCTCTCTCTTTCTCTCCCCTCCCCACCCCAGGAAAATGAAGATTCTGGAAGAGATGTGGAAAGTGTTCTAAGAAATAGTGGTTCTATATAGTCCCATGGTCCAATGAAATCCCATATAAATTGGCCTTAGGGTAGGGAGAACTCTTTTTTCTAATTGTAACTTTGTAGTAAGAGAGTGTACCTCTTAGATTGCTTGGTGCTACATTATGTAAAACAACATCAAGAAACATTTTCAAAGTTGACTCCAAACTGAGGAGGATTATAAATTTAAAAGATTTAATGTTAGAAGGGATCTTTAAGAACATGTATAGTCCAAACTCCATCTTTTTACAGATAGGAAAACCAAGATCCAGAGAGTGCAAGTAATTTGTCCAAGGTCAGGTAGGTAGTATGAAGAAGAGTAAAGACTTGAAATTACATCCTTGCACTCCAAGTCTGAGCTCTTTCTGCTTTGCCAAGAACTCTCTCAACACCTTGGAACAGAGCACCTGGGCATGAATTGAATGCCCATGAATACTTCAACATATAAGGGAGAAAGTTCCCTTCCCCTTGCCTTATACCAAGCTCAGCTGATATCAATCAACAGAATGTAATCACAAATGGTGAGGTGTTAACACCTTGTCTTCCTTTTGGATGTAGGGCACCCTTCTCTGACTGAGTGAGCTACTGAGCTCTGGAGACACGCAGTCAGGCAATCTGAGAGCCAGGCTGTAGAGGGAGAACCAAGCTACTTACTTCTTGTAGGGAGAGAATAGGATTTTCTTGCCTACTCTCCACTGGCCATTGCAGATATCAGAGGAGCTACTTGCCCTGAGACACTGTGTCCAGCCGCTGGAGAGAGTTAGAGACATAGTTGAGAGAATAACACACACACTAGACAGACACAGATGCAGAAAGACTCTTGCTTAAGGGAGGTGGCCACTTCAGCGAGAAGAACTTCTAGTAGCAGAAAAGAGAACAAGCTATGGACTCAGGAAAGAGCTAGCCCTGGCAATCAAGAGTTAAACTGTGGAGAGGATTAGACACAGGAAGCAGAGTGAGTATCCCACCTAGAAGAGACACTGCATCCAAAGAAGAGCTTCGTGAGGGATCTATTAGGGGAGAGACAGCTATGGTAATGGAATTGTGGTGTTGGCCTCAAACTTTCCCTCATGTACCTCCCCACCACTGTGCTCTAACTTTGTGTCCACTCTTTGTTTAGACACTGTATTAATAAAAGAGTACGCTCTGGGTTAATGGGGGGGGGGGTGTTTTGTAACTACTATTTATGCTATGCCATCTTAGTAAATGCCTTTGTTAAGAGCTAATTGTGTCTCCTTGCTGATTGTTAATGGGAAATGTGCTTACAAGGTTCATATGCAACTGTAGTGGGAATGTTACTCACAGGATACCCTACAATCTGAGTGGCTCAGAGAGGATGTTACAATAAAACCATAGTTTTAGAGCTAGAAGGGACCTTTAAGAATAGCTAGAATGCAGCAAGTCTTTATTTTATAGCAGAAAAATATCTCATTTTATAACAGAGACATTATGACTAACTGGATAGACAGCTGGACTTAGTGTCAGAAAGGCCTGGGTTTGAATCTTGAATTTGACACCTAATTAACTGTATGACTATGAATGATAAATTATGCCTTGCTGAAGTTCAATTTTCTAATTTGTAAAATGAGGATAATAATATATACAGTAATGTTACCTGCCAGGCTGTATTCTGGCCGGTCTACTGAAATGAGACGTTTAGACTGTATCTCTTCTTCAGCAAATTGTTCTCACTATTGCTCTTATCTTAAAACTCTCCCAATTGACTGGCTTCTTCCCTGCTGCCTACAGGCACATTCAGATCTACCCCATTCTTAAAAAACAAAAACAAAAAAAAAAACAATTAACTAGATCCCAACATCCTCTGCTAGTTATAATCTGATACCTCTTTTCATTCTCAGCTAAACTCTTTGAGAAAGATATAGATAATCTTTCCCTCTACTTCCTCTCTTCCAAACATTCTTCAGTGTGACTTCTGACCTTGTAATTCAACTGAAATTGCCTTTTCCAAAGTTTACACACACACACACACACACACACACACACCTTACAATTTATACATTTGTTGTCGTTCACTTGTGTCTGACTCTTTGTGACCCCATTTAGAGTTTTCTTGGCAAATATATTGGAGTAGTTTGCCATTTCCTATTCCAGTTCATTTTACAGATGAGGAAACTGAGGCAAACAGGGTTAAGTGACCTGCCCAAGGTCACATAGCTAGTAAGTGTCTGAGACCAGATTTGAACTCAGGAAGATGAGTCTTCCTGACTCCAGGTCTGGTACTCTATGCATTGTCACCTAGCTGCCCAATTTCTACATACATATATACCCATGTACATATGTATATACATGTATACATACATTCGTTATATATGTGTATATGTACACACAGACACACAGACACACACAATTTATCTAGTCATGCCCCAATCAATGAGCAACCCTTTAGTTTCTAGTTCTTTGCCACCACAAAAAGTGCCACTACAAATATTTTTGTGAGTGTCTTTTTGTTCTTTCTTTGATATCTTCAAGGTATAGGCCTAGTAGTAGTATCAAGAGGTCAGAGAGTATGCACAGTTTAGTAACTTTTGGGTATAGTTCCAAATTCCTTTTCTACACATTAGATCACTAGACATTTTGTACTTTCAAGTGTATGAATCACATATGCAATCTTGCTTACCTGAAAAATAAATACTTTAGTGGCATAGAGAGCAGGATTATTTGGTGCTTAGAGTGTGTCCATTTGTGAAAAGTGATATTTAAAGATATCTCTTGGTGGGTCCAGGGGTAGTCTATTGTTTCCATCCCGAGTCCTGCTTCTGCTTGTACTTATGGTTGGTACCACTTGACAATTAGCTCTGAGGATATCCAAACTCCCTTTAGTCTTGTCAAGGTTAATTTTTTCAATTGGAGGCCATCAGGGCTAAGTCACATAGCTAGTAATTGTCTGAGATTGGATTTGAACTTAGGTCCTCCTGACTCCAGGGCTGGTGCACTAACCCCTGAGTCACCTAGCTACCCCAGTTGATTTTTTTTAAAGGAGATTTGGACATCTGCATATTGCTAATGAAAATTACCTCTTGTTTTTTAGAAACCAGTGAAATTTAGCCTAACACACAGGCAGTATAGTGGAGTCCAAAGAGTTCTAAACTTGGCCTCGTGAGATCTGAGCTCAAATCCCAGCTCTGCCACCTATTCCTTGTGTGACTTTGGCAAAGTCAATCTCTCATGGCCTTGGTTCCCTCACCTGTTGAATGAGGGAAGTGAACTAGATGACTTCTGAGGTCCTTTTAGCTCTAGGACCCTCATCCTTTCTTTATAGGACGAGGAAGATGATTTTCAAGTTTTGGATGTCCTCCCCAAAGAATCAACTCTACTGAAAACAAATGTAAGTGAGTAATACAGATATTGAAGATGACTCTCCTCAGGACAAGTAAAAAGTTAAAGAAAGAAAAGATACTTTATAATGTAAGGTAGGGTCTGGGCTACATGAAAGAACTATCCTGTCCCTAGTCATTAACTCCTGGGTGCCTGGCACTGTGGGCAGACAGTGAGAAGGAAATGCTAAAGAAAGAAGGCTCATATGCCCTTCCACTTAGCCCCAGCTCATAATCTCCCCTTATGTCTTTATCACCTCACCCTCTACACATACCCCACTAAGGCAAAAGGGTGAGGCTGCCTCCTATCCTTCTAGTAACCTGATCAGGCTACTCTTCTATGATTCCTTTTTCCCTTCAAGAATTCCTTTCCCTGTCCATCTAGCCTCATTAACCTATATAGAAATGTTGAGGAAACTACTCATAGTATGACTTTTACCTTGGGCTGTACCCCCTAAAGGTAGATTAAGATCAATGGCAATAATTACATTTAATTTGGATTTTGCTCTTTTATTCAAAGGATCTCCAAAGTCTTTTTGTAGTATTTATCCACACACTCTGTGAACTACTATTTTGGGTCTTCCAGACTTTTATTTAAGTAGTATGCTACCTCTTTCCCTCCTCCCATTATGGAAACTTCCTCCTCAGATGCATATTGGCATCTTTAACTCATAGACTGGGGCACTAAGGAGTTAAACGATTTGTCCATGGTCACATAGCTAGTATGTCTCCCAGGAAGGACTTGACCCTTGTTCTTTCTGACTCCAAGGCCAGTTCTGTACCCACTACCAAATGAATGTATGTTTGTTGGGGTGTAGGGTGTGGAAGGTAGAGAGGGAATTCTATCTTGACCAGGGATTTTATTGTCTGAAGATCTCCCTTTAAGAACATGCCTACCAATGCAAATCAACAAATTGTTTTGCAGTTTAGAGTCTTAGAGTTATCTGTGGCCTGGGAGGTGAAGTTACTTGCCCAGGTTTACAGAGTATATGTCAAAGGTGGGCTTTAAATAATAATGCTAAGGTAAACAATAAATAAGTATTTAAATATCATTTAATAATAAAACATCATTTTATAATTACAATTGTTTATTATAAATATTATTGTTCAATAATATTCTTTAACATTATTTAAATAATGACAAATTATTTGAATAATCATTTATCATAAAAATGATAACAAATAAGCTAACCTTTACATAGACCTTACTATATGCTAGGCATTGTGTTAAACACTTTATGTAATTATTATCTCATTTGATCTTCACAACAACCCTGGGAAGTAGGTGCTATTATTATCCCCATTTTACAGTTGAGGAAATTGAGGGTTGAGGAAATTGAGGCAAACAGAAGTTAAGTGACTTTAGAAGGGTCACACAGCTAATAAGTGTCTAGGGTCAGATTTGAATTTGGATCTTCCTGATTCTGGGGCCAGTGCTCTATCCATTGTACTCCCCTGCTGTTCCAGATTTTTCTCAAGGTCTGCTCTTTGAACACAGAGCCAGTTGTAACAAAGTCAAACAGAAACGGAAGCCACTGGATTGTGCAGAAGGTATGTAGCGGGGGCTACATATTGACTAAGTCTTAAAGTGTAATGTTACCTGCATTTTATTGTATTTTATTTATTTTGATATATATTTCCCAATCACATTTTAATCTGGGGAGTTTTTGGGTTTCATTAGACCATAATGGGTGTGTTTAACACTTTTGGACTAAGCTCTACTGCTTCTCAGCTACTATTAAGAGTTAGAAAAAGACAGCTGCAGAAGTAAATATGATGAGGTTTAGGGGTTCAGGGGTGCTGGAACCCCAATATCACAACATGCAGGTCCTGCCTGAAAGAATTTGACCCAAGCCTTCTTTCAGCCAAAGACAAGGTTTATTAGAACATCTGTCATATTGGGCAGACTCTTAAGGAGTCTGAACATTAGTAAGCTATTGACTAGATTATAAGAATCTGAGCAGTGGCTAGATTTTAAGAATCTGAGCAGTGGTTAGATTACAAGAATCAGAGCATCTTAATGGAGACAAGATGGACTTCATATACAGAAAGCCTATGGGAGGGATCTAGGAGTGGCCAAGTAGTTTGGGGTGTCGGGTTTGGGGTGATGGGAGGAGGGGCCTAAGGAGATCTGGATGGGAGTGGTCAGTAAGCTGGGGTGAACAGAACTCCTGGGACCTGGACCTTGTGGCCAAGGGAGAATGGAGCCTAGCTAGGATTAAGGGTGGGAAATGGCTGGGGGTCATACATAGGGAGGTAAAACAAAGGAAGGCCAGGCTAGATTAATAGAATTGGGAGATTGGGTGTAGCCACAATGAAAGGCCAGTTGATGGGATTATAGCCTCAGGTGAATGCCAGAGATTTGGCCAAGTGGGAAAGTTCAGAGTTTTTCCTTTCTGGGGCCCAGATCCCAACCCCATCAAATAGATGCATGAGAACTTTTTCCTAAAAGATCATAGATATAGTGCCAGGGAAAAATCTTACAGGTTATATAGTTCAACCTTCTCATTTTACAGATGAGGAAACTGAGGCTCAGAGTGGTTAAGTGATTTACTCAAGGTCACATAAGTAGTAAGTGGCAGTCAGGATTTGAAGTCTGATTCCAAGTCCATCACTATTCCATAGTTAGAGAATTGACAGCTTTAGTTTTTTGGTTTCCTCTGCCCATTTTGGAATACTCTTCATGATGAGGATGTGATCTAGACCCCAAAAAGGAAAAAACCTTGGACTTTCCCACATGGCCAAATCTCTGGCAGTCCCCTGAGGCTATAATCCCATCAACTGGCCTTTCATTGTGGCTATGCCCAATCTGCTACCCTTAAACTAGCCTAGACCTCTTTATGTCTCCCCCCCACTCCCACTTCCCACCCTTAATCCTATCTAGGCTCCATTCTCCCTTGGCCACACCTGGAGACCTATTACCTCATAAACTACTTGGCCAAACCTAGATCACTCCCATAGTCTTTCTGTATATAAGGTCCATCTCATCTCCATTAAGATGCTGGCATTCTTATAATCTAGCCACTGCTCAGATTTTCACAATCTAGTCAATAGCTCAAGGGCTCTCAGATTCCTTAAGAGTCTAGCTAATATGGTAAATCTTCAATAAACCTTGTTTTTGGCTGAAAGAAGGTTTGGGTCGAATTCTTTTGGGCAGGACCGAGTGTCTGGATTCCAGGACTCCTAACCTCTAGACCTTATTTTCCCACTACTCTCATGCCTAAGAAAAACAACAAAACCCCCGAACTTCCATAATAAACATAAATATTGTGTAAGAAGGGATATGATGTAAAAAATAAACCACATTTATATAGTTCTTCAGGTTTTGCAAAACATTCTCCTCTTGTTAGCCTTACAAAGTAGGAAGTACAGGTATCAATCATTACCCCCATTTTAGAGATGAAAAACTGAGGTTCAGACTTCCCTGGGTTTATATAGTCAGAATACAGACCCAGGTTTCCTGGCTACAAGTCCAAAGTTCTTTTCACTGTATCATGCTTGGTTATTTGTATAGCTAGATAGAGGAACCAATCCCTTTGTTCTGTGTTAAATCTGTCATCAAATTTACCTACCCTTTTCTGAGATGATTGTTTTTACCTTTAATAGCAACTTGTGGGCTGTAGGCATCCTTGCTATTTTCCAGAGTAGTGAAAATTTGCCTTAGAATGGTAGAAAATAGGTTCCTGAAGGCATAAAAATCCCCAGAGTATTTCAAACTTGAGAGCAACTGGGTAGCACAGTGGATAGAGTGCCTGACCTGGAGTCGGGAAGACTCATCCTCCTGAGTTCAATCTGGCTTCAGACACTAGCTGTGTGACCCCGAGCAAGTCACTTAACTTTATTCGCCTCAGTTTCCTTATCTATAAAGTGAACTGGAGAAGGAAATGGCAAACCAAGTTGGGTCATGAAGAGTTGGACACAACACTTCGAACTTGGGAAGGTGCTGATTCAAGGCTTCTACACTCCCATTGGCCTCAATACACATTCCAAAATAAAAACTAAAATCAGATTCCTTCTTCCATGTCCCTTGGAAAAATTTTGATTGGTAAACTGAAGACAAGGACAAGAAGAGGGATGAATAATCAGAGAAAAGAACTGACACTCCAATACATTCGTTGTTCAGTTATTTTTCAGTCACGTCCAACTCTTTGTGACCCCATTTGGGGTTTTCTTGGCAAAGATACTGGAGTGGTTTGCCATTTCCTTCTCCAGCTCATTTTTACAAATGAGGAAATTGAGACAAAGAAGGTTAAGTGACTTGCTCAGGCTCACTTAGCTAGTAAGTGTCAGAGGCCAGATTTAGACTCAGAAAGTATGAGTCTTTTTAATTCCAAGCCTGGAGCTCTATGTAGTACACCACCTAGCTGCTCTCAAATACATATCAGCTCCAAATTCTTACCTCCATCTGTCCCCAAGGCAAAGCTCATCACACACCCTTTCCTATCACACATACTCTTGTCAGGCTGAAATATCCTGTCTTTTTTTTTCCCATTTCAAAAGAGTCTTGATTTTCATCTAAATATTATTTTATCTTTGTTATCAGGGTTTGGGTTCACATAGAATGATTTGCTCCTTTATATAGCCCCTCCAGGATTGCCCTGGACCTATAAGCATCCTAGGAATTGCTCTGTCTGAGGGTGCAGCAATACAGCTCTCAAGGACAAGAAAGGACCAGCAGGGTAAAAAATGTGAGCTGGCATCATGACTACTTCCAATGAAGTCACTGGAACACATGGCAAAGGACTGCCAAAATACTTGATAAAATTGAATGGAAGGAGGAATCCGGGACAGACCGCAGCTGCATGTCCCTTTTTCAGAGTGAGAAAGAGATGTAGGCAGAAAGGAAAAAAAGCCAGGGGCCATCCAACATTCAGGACCAGTTTGCCAGTTTTTTTTTCTCTCTCAAAGGCAGACACTACTGAGTCATTCATGTAAAGCAAAATTAAAATAGACACTTTCCTCCAAGATCCATTTGTGAAATGGAAGCTGACATGAACTGTATAACTTTCTATTCAGATTTTCAATTAACTTTAGTTTTGTTGAAATGAGACAAATTCATATTCATTCTATGCTGCACCTTGCCTTTGTTCCTACCGTTTATCAGATCTGTACATAGTTTAGTCCAACTAATCAAATCTATATGGAGAACCTACTGTTGGTCAGGAAATAGCAAGTCAGGCAACAGAGTGTAGAAGATACAAAACAAGTACAATTCTGGTTCAATGAGATGACGTCTTGACAAAAACTTCCCAAAGTCCCACTGTTTCTTATAAGGAAATGTTGTTAAAATGAATAACCCTTTCCTTGGGGCACTTAATCCATTTTGCTTTGGAGCTCTGCTCTGAGGTTAAGCTGTCCCTGGATTGGTGAATAAATACAAATTTACCTAACCTATTATTTCTGTCTGGCCCCAGGCCATATATCCCATCTAGCCTTCCACCCTGGCCATCTTGCCATCTACCCAACACAACTCAGCCCCACCCCCACTTCCAATCAAATGCCAACCTTCTGTAATCTCATCAATACTATTCTGGAAATAGCTTCTGGAAAGAAACTGACAATCAATCGTCCTATGGCATCCCTCACCTTAGCCATTCTTCCTGTGACCAGACCAAAGATCCCTATGCATGTTGTCTCCCTTATTTGAATGTAAGCTCCCTGAGGACAAATACTATTTAATTTTGTATTCATGTCTCCAATGCCTTATATTCCACCTTGGTACCAACCTCACCTGACTTTTTAGACGACACTTGCCTCCCAACTTGAATGTCACCTCTGTTGCAGATAGAAATTGTCCTTATCGATTCCCAAGTGTTTATGGCATGTTCCTATCTAAGTATGATAAATGCTTTCTTCTCTCCTTTCTCTCCATTAGAAGACCTCAAACTTGGAAATATCTTCTCCCAATTCTCTTTACTAAACTCCAAGCCACAAACAAGTTAACCATGTATTTTATTCACAGGGGAAGAGTAAAGTCATCACTCATATATGCATTCAGAAAACAAGAAATAACTGAGTACTGAATACCAAGATTCTAATGATGAAATCCAACCACAGGAAAACACCAGGGACTAAATTGGCATTAGTGATCAATTTACAATTAACTGGCAGTAGAAAATTAAGTAGCTCAATCCTGAGGTTAGAGTAATTGGCAATAGCAATTTCTAGGTCTTGGATATTGTTGATATGGTCCCCAAAATGACAGTTCTTACTAAAGAAATTATATATATCCCTGAAAGGATTTCTTTCTTTCTATATATGATAAATGGATAGAGACAGGAAGGGAAGGAGAGAGAAAGAAAAAAAAAGGAGTTAAAAACATGTTATAGAGGGCAGTGATCCTTACTTGTTAGATGATAATAGGTAAGGAAGGAAAAAAGCCTTTATTAAGGGCCTACTATGTGCCAGGTACTGGGTTAAGTGCTTTTACAAATATCTCAGATGATCCTCACAACAACTCTAGGAGATAGATGCCATTATTATCCCCATTTTGTAGTTGAGGAAATAGAGACAGACAAGGGTTAAATGACTTGTCTAGGGTCACAGAGCTAGTATCTGAGGGTAGATTTGAAGGTCTTCCTGACTCCAGGCCCAATCCAATGGCTCACCTAGTTTCCTTGTCCTATATATACCTACACACACACACACACACACACACACACACACACACATATGATTATAAATATGTACACATATATTTGTATGCATTTCTTTCTCTGTGTACGTTTTCCTCATTGCTCTCACTCCCCCTTACACTTTATATAAGCTCCTTGATACAAGAGAATATTCTGTTTTTGTATTTTTAGCACCTAGCTGGTGCTTAATCAATTTTGTTCTTGTTTTTATGAGGTTTGATTCTTCAGGAATAGCAGATAGGTAGATTTATAGATAACACCATAATCCTAGCCAATCAGACACACTGATGTTCCTCCCACACATCCACATGACCAGGATGGCCATATCATTGTACAGCTTATAATGGAATGAAGCACAGAGCAACCATTCTCCTCATTTCTTACCCTGCAGCACTTATTTTGAACTTTTTTGACTTCTCTACTATGCCTCTCCCTCCCGCCTGCCTTATCCAATGAGCTTCCCTCAGTTTTTCATCTTTCTTTTGTGTGTAGTCTTCCTCCATTGGATTGTAAGCTCTTTGAGGGTAGGGACTGTCAGACTTTCTTTCTTGAATTTGTATCTCTAGTAGTTAGCAAAGTTCTTGACACATCATAGGTGCTTAATAAATATTTATTGACTAATTATACCCCACTAATTATGCCACCCCTAAGTATACCCCAAAATATCAAGTACCAATTTATACTAGTAACCTAGTAATGTGAAGGTGTTGAGCTGCTATGCTAGTGAGGAGGACTGATTGCTTCTCAATGACCCTCCCTTCTTTGTATGGGTTGGATCACTACCTCTACTCCTTCTCCATCTTTCTTCATCATTCATATAATTACTCTTCTCTTTTCAAACTCTCTTGGGAAAACAATAGGAAGAGGAAATGCTCTAGGCCTAACCTCCCATATTCATCTCAGCTTGTCACAACCTCTCCCAACCAAAGCTATTGCTCACTCATTGCCTAGGACAGGAGTAGGCAAACTATGGCCTGAGGGCCAAATCTGGCCTGTTTCTGTAACTGTGAGCTGAGAGTGATCTTTCACATTTTAAAAATACAATAAAATTTTATTTTAAAAATGTAAAAACCATTTTTAGCTTCCTGGCAGTACAAAAACAATTGTAGTTTGCTTGGCCTTGGAGTATCTAGGTATACATTTTTTATTCCTAGTCTAGGAAGTTACATAGATGAATCAATAATTCACTTGTTCAACTTGAGCCCCCAACCAGAAATAAAATCTTTTTTGCAAAATTTATACTCCTGTTATGAAACTCTCTATCTCTCTTTCTCCTCCTTTCTCTTTCCTCTCTCTTTTTCTCCTCTCTCTGTTTCTGTTTGTCTTTGCCTCCCTCCTCTCCTCTCCTCTCTCTCTGTCTCTCTGACTTTTCTGTCTCTGTTTCTCTCCTCACTCTCTGTTTCTGTCTTTCCTCTCCCTCTCTCTCTCTCTCCATCCACTATTGCCTTTTCTTTGCTGAATTTGAATTAAGAAATGTATAGATGAGAGTGTTATTCACATTTATCTTAGAAAAATGCCTTTAAAAACAAAAGGAAACATAAAGAAAACAAACTCTTAAATGATACCCAGGGAATTCTCTCAGAGAAAGAAGAAAGGAGAAGGGAAAAGAGGAGTTAGGTTTCAGCCATTCCAGGGTTTCTTCTTCCATTGAACAGACTCTGTCCCATTGCTGGGTGCTGAATGTCTCATGGCTGCAGCTTACTTCCTTTATGAGTCCCCAGGGCTGCTGCCTGTTCCCATCATAGCTGTTGGTCTTGGCAGTGGCTCTACTTCCAGCCCCTTATGCTGGCCTGCGTAGGCTTATTGCTGCTCTGCTTTCCTTAGATGTCATCAGTTGCTCCACCCCCCCACCCATTCTTGCCCCCTTTCACCCTTTTATGATGAGGGAGACCAACTTGTTCGTCAAAGTCTAGCCGCTTCAGTTCAAGATAGTGCTAACTCCTTGAGCGTTGGGGAGAGAGATGCTGGAGGGAATTACATCTGGATAAGCAGGCTTCCATCCCCAGTGTCCAAATCTTCTTGACAACCCCAGATAGCACTATAACAAAAAAAAAATTTAGAAGTGGCTTTTTAAAGCATTAAAAAAAAAAACTAAGACCACATTGTGGAAGTGTAAAAATAGCTTACATTTATATGGCAGTTCACAAAAATAATTTCCTTATTCCCTGTTATTAGGCAGTGTAAGTATTTCTCCTCTTACTCTCTCATTTTACATGTTTGGAAACAGAATCTTAGAAAAGTTAAATGATTTGCCAAGGGTGACACAGCTGTTAAATGACAGCGTTGGGACCGAAATTCAGGACTTTTGACTCCAAGTTCAGGGGGCATTTTTCACTATGCCACATTGCCTCCCAATGCCTTCTTATTTCATGTCCTCTGTCAAACAACAAATGGGGGTCATACATGAAGAAACAAGCTGTGTCAAGTGGCATGAAGAATGGATATTTGGATTAGCCAGGATTCTAAACTATGCTGATTGCCTAGAACAATTAAGCCAGATCTAATAAGATGAAGTTTAATATGGGTAGAGTAATCTTACACTTAGGTTAAATACAACTTCACAAGTATAAGATATGGGAGATATGTGGCTAGACATATGTTTGTCAGAAAAGGATCTAGGGGTTTTAGTAGATCGCAAGCTCAATATAAGTCATTCAAGAAAACCAAAGATGTGCTGGAGCCAGCTGGAGAGTTGATTGCTACATTTTCAGTGTGATCATTTACATCGGCAAATGCTGCAAATCAGAGCTTGATTTGTTGTTTTGTTGATTATCTAGACTTAAGAAAATGTCAGAAAAGATGTTAATAATGCATATTTAACTTAAAAATATGTTGTGTGTACATTTCCCCCCCAGAAATCTGGTTGTTAAACATTTGCCAGCATACTCCCTGAGAAAAACTGATGTGATATTACAATTCATTTAAAGAGGTGGAATTTCTATGAATAAGGAGGTGATAGTTCCACTATTCTCTGCCCTCATCAGTTCTCATCTGGAGTACTGTGTTCATTCCAGGTGCCACATTTTTGGAGGGGCATTGATAATCTGGAAATTGGGGACAACTAGGTGGCACAGTGGATAGAGCTCCAGCCTTAGAGTTAGGAGGAGCTGAGTTCAAATTCTACCTCAGACACTTGACACGTACTAGCTGTGTGACCCTGGGCAAGTCACTTAACCCTGATTGCCTCATCAAAAAGAAAAAAATAGATAATCTGGAAAATGTAAAGAGGAGGGCAATAAGGATGGAGAAAGGCCTTGAATTCATGCCATTTCAGGATTGGTTGAAGGAATGGATGATGTTTAGCCTAGAGAAGAGGAAACTTAGGAGTGATACAAAAGTGTTCAAATATTAAAGGACTGTTATACAGAAGAGGGAACACACTTATTCTACTTGGCCCCATAAGGCAAAATCAGGAGCGAGTGGAATTTATAAAGAGGCAAATTCAGACCTATTAATCAGAGAAGATGTCCTAACATCGTAATGAGCTGTCCAAAAGTGAAATAAATAAAACAACAAATTAATCAGTGAATAAATAAATGTTTGTTGAATGACTGATCTTCCTACATTTACCCCCCAGGCCTGGCTGCTTTCTTGGACTTTAAACAATCTGCTCTGCACTGTCCTGGGAGGTTGTAGGTTCCCCAGCATTGGAAGTCTTCAAACAAAGGCTGGGTGACCACTTGCATCTTGGTCAGGTATGGATTAGACTGGGTGGTGTCTTTCTTTGGTTCCTTTTAAATCAGATAGTCTCTGATTATGAATCTGAATTTTAAGAAGAATATCCAATTTGTCTTTCTGTGCCAATCACAGACACAAATGATCAAAGTTTGAAAGGTTAAAGTAAAAAAAAAATTTCATGTTGCAAAAAGAACTTAGTGATGGACTTTTCAAATAGAAGATGAAGTTTAAATGCTCAAAATCAGTGAGCATATCTAGATTTACCCAGGTACCTTTTTGACAAATTTTCTTATAAATACTTAGCCCTTCCCTCAAAACCCATTTCCATAGGATCCTCCTTATTGATGGAAACTGATTACTCAATGATCCACACTACTTGAGGGGCAGAATTGGAGAGAGTTTGGGAGAAGATAGATCTTGGTCTCCTGCCTTTCAGCTTTGAGAGAGGAGATACATGGTTCTAGACTCCCTTTAGGTCCTTGAAGGGAAAGAAAGAGTATAAGAAGAAGCTGACATGCAGATGAGCCAGTACCTTGATTATACCAGTTTTCTCCTATAGTCTTTCCCACAAAGAGGGTCTAGAACCATGTGTCTTGTTCTAAGTCTACCCCTTAGGCAGGTATCATTGGGAAATAAATCTCTAGCAATAACAAGGATCCCCTGCAAATAGGCTTTGAAGCTTGGCTTATAATACCTGTATAAAGCTAGGCTCAAAATCATTTAAAGGTTCATAATTTCTGAACTAGGGCATAGGGGTTACTAGTTGGTAGGTACAGGACCAATTGGTAGGTCCAGAAGAATAGAGCAAAAGAAAAAGATTAGGTCTGGAAATAGGTTGGCTGGGCCTGGCAATCAGTAGTTAACAGGGAGGCAGGGTTCTAGACCAAAGTAAGTACACTAGAATAGCGGCATATTTACATAGCAGAAATCAGAGAAAAGTTATGCAGTAGTACCAGGTAGACAAGTCAGAGTCTGTGCATACACAAAGATCAATAGTCAAGGTAGGTAGTGGAAAAGAGACTATGCAGATAGGAGCCAGAAGGATGTAAATCTGAGAAGGCAACACAGAGCAGGTTGTTAAAAGTCCAAGCAAGCAGCCAGACCCAGGGATATGTAAGAATAAAGAATCATTCAGTCGTTCAACAAGCATCTGTGTATTTGTTAGTTAATCAATTAATTGATTGAATTCTTGAGACTGGGTGTCCCTGTCTCACCCAGACTGGAAGTGCAACAGCCACTTTACAAGTTGATCCCACTATTGAAAGGGAATGTTTTCCCTCCTCATCTCTGTCTCCTGGCTTCCCTGGATTCCTTCAAGTCTCAGATAAAATCCTCTCTTCTAAAGGAAGCCTTTCCCAATTCCTCTTAACTCTAGGGCCTTCCCTCTGTTAATTTTTTTCTGTTTATCTTGTATATATCTTGTTTGTACCTATTTATTTGCTTGTTGTCTCCCCTATTAGACTGTGGGCTCCTTGAAGGCAGAACTGTCTTTTGCCTTCCTAGCACTCTGCACAGTTCCTGGCATATCATATGTGTTCAATAAATGCTTATCGACTTATTAGCAGACAAGATTTAATCTGCTCCATTTTTCTAACTTGGGCCAATTCATACCTCTTTAGGCAGTCTGGTAGACCTTTTCTCCCAGAGGCTCACCATACTTGTGCCAGACAGTTCAGGCCGCCAATCAGCTTTATTCAGAACTCCTACTGCAACTCAGAATTCCTAAGCTCAAACAATTCATCAGCCACAGTCTCTCCTAGTGACAAGGATTGTATATACTGTACCATCTCAATAGGCATTTATTTATTTAAAAGTTTTCACGGATATCTTTTGTTCCTTACATAACTATATTACCCCTAGTATCTCTCCCTTTCTCTCTCCCAAAAAGCCATCCCATGTGACAAATGTTATTTTTTTTTAGGGAAGGGAAAGAAAAAGTCAGCACAAGTGATTGATAAATTGAAAAAATCCAAAAACATATGCAATATGTAACACCTTCAACAGGTATTTATTAAGTACCAACTATGTGCAAGGCATGGTACTAGGTGCTGGAGATACAGAGACAAAAATTAAAAAGTCTTTTCCCTCAAGGTGCTTACATTCTATCAGATCAGGGCAAAAGGAATAGGAGAACAAATGAACTAGTGATGGAGAAAGCTTAAACTTGGGATAATTTTTCTCTCTTGGGCTCCAGGTTTCTTAATCATTTATGCCATGGCAATAACCAATCTCAGGTGGCTGACCCAGGCTGATCAGATAATTGAAAACACCTGGCCGCCATGGAAAGTGCGTGGGCAGAAGGAAGTGGCAGCTTCAGGCAGACAGATCTGCATGCTGAGTGCAGTTGCTGAGACCATCTCCCTAGGAAGCCAGCTTTGTTTGAGTGGCAATCTATTGATACCAGCCACCTGGACTATGGGCAGGGGGTAGAATAAGCAAGACAAAGCCTTCAACTGAAAGGAAGATCATTTAATTCTCTTAGGACTTCCTTTAATCCAAACACTAATTACTTTCCACCAAAATATCCTGGGTTATTCAACATTTCTTAGAACAGAAATCAGTAGGATATAATCTATCTCATAAAGTGCAGGTCAGTCTCAGAAATCAAAGCGGATGTGGATTGAAGGACTAATCAGTTACACTCTCAAATAAAGCTTGATGTTGCTGAGATAATCCTCACTGCTGCATTTAGAGAGGATAATTGCTCCTGGCCTATGCATGAGCCATCACAAAGGACAAATTACAGGGCTGTCTCAAAAGTTTATGGACCACTGCCATTTGCAAGAAGATGTCTGATGTCCTCTTTCTCAAAGGCAGTTGATAACAGTACAATTTTCAGAGTACTGTTTAATGGGAAGTATGGATGCTGCGGTGATTTTACACAAGATAAGAGCTTGATTTCCTTGCTCAGTCCATCTTCCGGCATTTTCCAATTCTACTTAAACATCACTATTATAGAAATGAGATGAATGAAATAAAGATGGCAACATCCCAATGAAATCCAGCAAAAGACCCCAGTAGGAAAAGGTGATTGAACTTAAAGTTAAGAGACCTTGGTTCTAGTTTTAGGTCTTCTATTAATTCAATGTGTGACCATGGGCAGGTCACAATCTTTTTCTTATTTGTAAAATGAACTGATAAATAAAGTATGTATAGGATGATTTACATATATTACATATATGCATATACTAATGATAGCCATCTCTAGGGCAGGAAGAGAAAAAAAAGAAAATTATATCATACATTTAGCAAAATAGATTTGCAGTTTCATGTGCTATTATCTTTTTATTATTCTACTATTTTATGGAAATGCTTATTTTATTTCATAAATTAAAAATAAAATAAATAAACTTTTAAAAATGAGGTTGTTGGACTGATTTTTATTGTCCCTTTTGGTTCAATATAGGAAGACAGAAAAATAATTAGTTTTGGAATTAGAGAAACTAGGTAGAAAGGCTGGTTCTGCCACTTTCGGGCTATGTGACCTTGAGCAAATGACTTAACCTTCCTGGATGTTAGTTTCCTCATCTGTGAAATGATGATCACTAAGATTTCTTCCAGCTCTAAGTCCTATGACAAGGGCAATAATACAGTGACAATATAAAGGAAAACTACAGCCTGTGAATTTGTTGAAATATAATACCATGACTTCTTTAGTTCTGGAGAAGGAAGAGTATGCATCTGTGTTTCACTTAGAATCTATGAAACACATTGTTTTATGAGAGGATAGAAAGAGTACCTCAGAGTCAGGATGACCTGGGCTCAAGTCCCATCTCCAGCACACGTTGGCTGTGTGCCCCAGGCAGGTCACTTAACTCCTCTGTGCACCAAGTAACTCTCTGAAAGTACAAGTTGCAGAGAATACCTTGATGTTCACTGAGAGATTAAACTCCTCACTGGGACCTCTTTACACTGTTGAAATGATGAAATCAACCATCTGGTCAACCCCTCCTTCCCTGCCCCAGCACAAAAAACCCCCAACACATAACTTCTTTTATATTACATTTATTTTCTTTGGGGAATACTTTCAAGATACTTACAAAATAACAAATACATTATTAGATATTGGTTATTTACTTTAGATGGTAATTTTGTCTTTAATATATGTATTCCAAAATGTCAGAACATGTCTCCTCTGACACTACAGGCAGGGTTCATACTGTGGAGATTCCTAATAATTAATCACCTCTAAGGCTTGCTCTGTTCACAACCAGATTGCTCTGGGAACTTGTGAGGGGTAGCTCAGGCCTAGGGTATTCAGTCTCATTGTTGTTGTTGTTCAGTTATATCTGACTCTTTGTGACCCCATTTAGGGTTTTCTTGGCAAAGATACTGGAGGGGTTTGCCATTTCCTTCTCCAGCTCATTTTGCAGATGAGGAAACTGAGGCAAAGAAGGTCAAGGGACTTGCTCGGGGTCACACAGTTAATAAGTGTCTGAGGATGGATATGAACTCACGAAGACGAGTCTTCCTGACTTTAGGCCTAGCACTCTGTTCACTGTACTGCCAAGCTGCCCCCATTCAGTCTCATCCCTAATGACAAATTATGGCTACCAATGAATTTAGAAACATTAAACATTTCTTTAGTAAGCCACTAAACTGCAGGAAGTAATCAAGCTCACAGTCCCAGTGGAATCCCACACACAAAAGATCAAGTGGGTGAAGAATGTCCATTGCCAGATTTCAACATGCATTTGGATGGAGGCTCCTATAGAGCTTATCCAACAGCACGTATGTGTGGGATGGCATGAGCTGAGCTTGGAGCTGAAAAGGAGGAGGAGATGGGGCTAGATTGCTTTGGAGAATTGGTAAAGCTCTTTTATTGACCCCAAGCTTCCCAAGTAAGCAAAGGTCAATAGTTACAATACTCATTATATTTTACCAGCATGGCTATATGGCATTGTAGCAAGGACTGTCCCCCATGTATAGTATGGGGGCATAGAAGTGTGACTCAGTGAAAGCCAGAATAAATATTTATGTTCTCTTCCCCTACCCCCACCTCCCTGGACTGTTCTCCAAGGGAAAGCAGGAAGTTGGGGCTAGAGGCCACCACTCTGCTCTCTTCAGAGAGAGGGAGTACCAGACTAGCTGCCCTCTTAAATATTGTTAGTCTAGGGGATGTAGTTTTCAGGCTCAAGCTGAAGCAGGACCCCAAGGTCTATATCCAAGGCTTGACTCTCTTCCCACCAAACATCAGTTCCACAATGAATACACATGTAGCGAAGAAATGCCTTTGTCCAATTTGATAGTAAAAAGAAATCAGAGAAAGCATACACAGGAGAATATATACCAGGCAATATAGAGTGAAGAAGCTCTCCCATTGGGAGGGAGGTAACCAAACTCAACCAAGAGGGTCTCAGATCTTACCTAAGAAGAAGTTCCTGGTCTATAGTGTAGCAAGCTAAGGTTAGGGACATGATGGAGACTACTACTACTTCTCTCACGTTGGCTTCTTCCCAGAATCTTTTCCTTCAGCAACCTGAAGTGATGGACATCTTCCATCTACTCTCAAAGCTGGAAGCCAGAAGTGCTCCAAGTATGAAGAAACTCAGGTATTCAAAGAAAGTCAGAAGAAGACTAAAGGTCTTTCTCTTACTCTTACCAGCTCTGCTCTGCCCCTCACAGAGGGTAAGACATTCATCTCCGCCAAAGAGGAGAGAGTCTCATGCCAATGAGCAGCGGTTATAGAAAGCTCGGAAGATGAATATCACACAGGGCACAATGGAGAGAAACATGGTGGATGAGAGCTAGCTGCAATGTTTGACCAAAGAGGAAGCACAAAGAAGAAAACAAGTAAAAGGATGTCATTAAGGAATTCTATGACAGCCCAGAATGGACTGGTCACATGGCAAGAGCAAGAGATATTTGGTGGACAACCTGAGCGCTCCATGAAAGAAGGCTTCCAGTGCATTGGGTAGTCCCTTATAGTGAACTTTTGGAATAACACGAACAAGGGAAACACATGATAGGCTTAGATGAGTGGCAATCTCTTTGATTAGAGGGAACTCTTGAATCGATGAGATTACAGATTGATTTGAATAAATCTCTTTCCAACAGAGTTGTCCTGGTGTTGAATCCCTCCAAGACTTATGACTCCAATGGGAAAGGCTTAACTAAATTTCCCTGCAGTGTCAGGGTTGGAGACTTCACTGAAGGCGTTGTATGCCTTCCTTCTTGGATACCTTGATAACTTCTGTAGTTTGTTGCATTGAGGATGTTTCTTCTCCTTGATTTGTTTACCTCTGAAACATTCCACTACAGACTAGAAGCCAAAACCCTTACCAATACCACTGCTAGGTTCCTGGTTGCTGCCATTCCTGTCTCCTTGTCACTTCATAAGATCATAGATTTAGAGCTGGAAGGGACCTTGGAGGTCATCTAATTCAACTGACACCCTGGAAAATTAAATAACTAAGGTCTCATAGGTGGGAGTGACTCCAGAGCCAGTGGTCTTTCCACTATGGCCTGCATATTCTATTCTTCCTAGTACTCATTCTTTCCCCCAATTAGTTACCATAACCAGCCTCTACTCTCCAAAGCCTTCTAGTAACATGCTCTCCATTAATCAGTGCCTGGATCTTTTGTCCAAACCTTTTGCTCTGGGAATCTGGTCTCCTTTAACCAGTACCTGGAACTTTTGCCCAAATCTTTATAGGCAATGTAATATTCTCTACCCCTCCCATGTTTTTTAGGCACTCTAGAGCTCTTCTCTCACCTCAGTCCTTATACCTTATGAAAAGAGATAGGAATGGGGAAAAGGTGGCATAATTTCCTTTCCTTCCTATTATTTATCTACTATTTCAAGGATATTTCAATGCGCAGCTTGCCAAAGGACAATTCAGTAAATATACTATAAGCTCACTGTGATAGAACTCAGAATTCCAGACTTTAGTCTGGGTCTATTAGGCAAATGTTTCCAAATATCATATCGTTTGACTTCAGATCATTTATCCCTACTGCCTTCTCCCCATCATCTTTGACATTATCTATGCTTCCTGAATAGAGGAAATACATCAATAATAGAATTGCTGTAGATGCTCTCAAGACAACTTATATTCTACACTGGTGTTGCTCTTGACTACTATATCTCTTTGCTTGGCAAATAAATTAAATATTTACTCTCTAAGGTGCTTTTCAGGCTCTTTTGGTCTCTGTGATATGGAAGCTGATTTAAACTAATTAAAATTATATAAGAAATTATTGTAGTTTATGTTTGTCATTCATTTAATCAATATCCTATTTTTCACCATAAACTACTTGTTTAAAAAGTCAGGATGTAATTGTTTTATTTGTATGCTTTTTCTCATTTTTAATATTTTCTTTATCTTTATATCAATTTTGATTCTTTTTTTGAGATTCTGGAGTTCTGACTACAGAAATAGCTGATTCAGGCATGATACCACATCAATAGCAAATTGCTTCCTGTCTGTCACAATATAATTGATTTCATTTTTTTCTGATGTTACTCTGTGTTAGTTATATGAGCACTTTTCAAATCCTTTTTTTGAAAGAAAAGTATTAATACTATATAGCTGTGAAGCTTCAATGTGGTTTACATACAAGTTTTTAGTCTTTCTCATTCCTAATCCTTATTTTCCAATATATTTCTTGTCATCCTTACTTATTCCACCTTCACCTTGAGGTCGCCAAAGTGACATCAGAGTGTATGTTGATTTAATTAGTAGTGTCTTATCAAGTTATCCCTAGAATCTATCTACCTCTTCATCCTTTGTAACAGGTGATGATACAGAACCTTCAATTCCTTAAGTAGTGATTTTTTTTTCAAATACTTAACATGAGTATTACAAAATCCAGGATGTCCTAAGAAATAATGTTTTTAATTGCCTTTGCATACACAATGAAGACAATTCCATCAACTCATTTGTTTGCCTGTCCAAGGAAAGTTTGTGAGCCATTCTTCCATCTAGCAGCAAATTACCTCTTAAAAATTTAATTTTATTAATTTTTCCATTAACAAGCATTTATTTTCTTCTTCCTTCCTCCAATATAGCAGTATCCACATCAGCAACAACAATAAAAAGAAAAGAAAAGAAAACCCTTGCAACAAATAATCATCATCAAGCAAAGCAAATTCTTGCATTTGCTATGTCTAAAAATATATGTCTCATTTTGCATCTTGAGTCTGTCATTGCTTTGTCAGGATGTGGGTAGCATGCTTCATCTCAAATTTCTTCTTCTGGTTTCATTTACAGTGTGAATGTCAAGATTGATATGATTTAGTTCCAAGAGAAGTGTATCCATTTGATGGTCATTGGACAAGGATCTCACATTTAGAGTGTTAAGAGCTAAGTTAGAGTTTATAGCCAGTCTAAAAGCTATGACTCTTAGCACCTTCTGTCTCATTTTCTACCTCTTTGCCACCATCACTACACATAGAAAAGGACTTGTATAGGACTAAATGCCATTTTGTCTTTTTCTTTTTTTCATGTGTTGTCATGGCCAAATAATTCATTATCTCTTGGTGATGAGCTTTTTTATAGTTAGTGAGGCTGGTCTTTGGAAAGCAGAGTTGGTCCTTTGCCAGGACAATACTCAAGGCCTTTCTACTTTGGCCAAACCAGACAGAGCTTGGGTCCTGCTGGTACAGCCTTTAGGAACCCAGGATCATTTCCATGCCACAGTGAAACTTTGGAGTAGAACTTTGCAGAAAATTGTTTACATACATTATTTAATTTAGTGGGGTCAAAAGGTATAAGTACAAATTCAGGTTCCATCACTTACAAGCTAGGTGATTTTGGGAAAATCACTTAAAATCTCTGAACCTTGGTTTCCTCATTTGTAAAATGGGGATAATAATATTCTTGGGGCTCAGTCAATGTACAGCACAAGTTTTAATGTCCATTATATGGAAGCTATTAGTCCTAACTAAAGAGGTCAATTGGAGATCAGGTGAAATAAATGAGAAACTGGGGAAGCAGCCAAAATATGTGTTATGAGGGACTAGACACAAGGGAAAATCTGGTTCAAATCAAGTTGACTGGAATGGGTTATTGAGAAAAGGACAAGCTGAATGATAGATGAATAGGTAATGCCAGGACAGAGAAGCAAGACTCAGTCATCAAGAAATTAGACTGAAGTACTAGGTTACTATGGAGACAAGTTGACCAATTTGTGACTTCCTTATAATGGGTGCTGATTCATATATTATCTTAAAGGGTCTTAATGTGGGAAAATGATAATCTGATCCACCTGATTGAATTTTTGTGAGGTTCCAATGAGCTTATGTATGTAAAGCATTTTCTAATTGTAAAAATAGAATTTTCTTTCTTTTTTTTTCTAGGATAAGCATTGCCCTCTCAAAATGTGAAAATCATTGAAAGGGATAGGAATGAGCATTTATATAGTAGCTACTATATAAATATAGTGCCATTTTTTTACTATATAAAACTATGTGCCAGGCATTATGGTAAGTGTTTTTTATAAACTTATCATTTGACCTCACACCAACCTTGGGAGGTAGATGCAATTATCATCCCCATTGAGAAAACTGAGGTAAACAAAGGTTATGTGACTTGCCCAGGGTCACACAGCTAGTATGCATCTGAGGTCAAATTTGAACTCAGGTCCTCCTAATTCCAGGACCAGTGCTTTAATCACTCTGACATCTAGCTGCCTAAGATGGTGATATCTTAAGTTTCCAGCACCTTAGTGAAAACTCAATTGTTGGATACAGTGGCTTATTTAGTCCTTGTTCATAGTGAAATTTAGTAGATGGGGGAAGGGTACGTATGCTAAGTATGCTAAGAATTGGGGTTCTGGAATGAGGGGAAAAAGTGAAGAAAGGAGAGTCCTGTGTGGTGATTTCACCCATACATGACAAGGCAATCACCTTTCATATTTGCTTTTCCAAGAATGAAACATTTTGTACATGGGGACAACATTCTCCCCAGATGTTGTCTGGGGAGGGATTAATCCAGATGTTACTGAGGTAGTTTAGTCTATTAGAACAGACTAACAATGCAGATCAGAGACAAGTTATTTAAGACAAGATGTGAAAAGTAATGAACATTTTGGCAAAGAATAAATTGGTGTACATATTTGCTTATGATTCTTCAGGCTTTGTAGAAAAATATTCATTTCTGGTGTATTTCAGTTGGAAATCTTTTGATAAAATGACAAGAGTTGGGGAATTTTTATTTGCATATATTTAAAAATTTGGTTTATTGAGATATTAGTAAACAGCTTTAGCACAGTGCCTGGCAGAAAATTGGTGCTTAATAAATCTTGTTCCTTTCCCTCTTGCCTATGGACTTTATGATCTTTCTCACTAAGATGAGTTCTCTATTCAATGGTTCAGACTGAAGCACATTCATTCCTTTTCATCTCATTTGACTCTTCTCTGTGTACTCCTGTACAGTCCCTGCAGGACACTTAATGTGGTGGGGGTAGAGATGGATGGTAGGTAGGAGTGGGAGGCTTCCTTTAGATCTCTGTATGGATAGCAATGTAACACATTGGCTGTTCATCAATTATCCCTTGCTCTCATTATTTGCTGGGCCTGCCTCCTTTTCTTTCATCTATTTCTATGGTGATATCCTTTATGATGCTTCTTTTGTACAGTTCTTTATTGCTAAGTATGGTGTAATAGGTAGTGCACTATTCTTTGAATTAGAAATATTGGGTTCAAAACCAATTTCTCATGCTTCCTGTGTGTGGACCCTAGGCAAGTCACTTAACTTTTTGATGCCTCGGGCAACTCTTTAAAATTGATAAATTGTGGAACAGGTGCTATCTGCATTGACATAAGGAGTTTCCAGTAAAAAATATATGAACCCAACATATTCATCTTACCCCCTTGCTGTCCCAAAAGTCCCTGATTTTTTTGAATTAAAAAAATTATTTATTTAAATATTTCCCCATAATTACATGTAAAAATAATTTTTCTAATTTTTTCTCAAGCATTAGTATTCTCTCCTCCTTCAGTTGTTTAAGAACCAGTCCCTCCATCAATACCCACAACCATGGGTGATCTCTTGCATAGGCCTCCTCTGTGTTTACTTGGTCTGGTCCAGTTTCTCTTGAAAAGCTTTAATAACATACATACATACATATGTAAGTGTATATCTTACGATTTATACCCAGACTTCTCTGACTTTTTGGGTAACCCACAGCTTTAATTCTTTGGAAACTGATCTAATTTAGAAGTTTCTTCAATGTTGTGCTGCTTGATGCAATCAACATAACCCTATCTGAAAATAGGAACATCTGTAGGACCTAATTGTCTACAGGGAATCCTTCTTTAATTTGGACTCTCTGCTGGATCCATGATAGTGACAAAAAAACAAAACAACACTTTTGGCAAGCATGTGCTTCTTTCTGTTTTATACCTTAATTGTTAATTATCATCAGTAGGTTTTTCAAAGTTTTCTCTTTCTTGTCTTTAAGAGGAATCTGGTATGATTTTAATATATGCATAAGAAATACTTTGTTGGAGGAAAGACTTTAAGAAAATATCTTGCTATCTCCATAAAACATTTTTATAGTCAACAAACAGTAAAGTATTATTCGTGAAGCTTTCTTCTTTCCTTTTCAAAACTTCATCAAGGAGGCCCTTGATATAGTCTCATAAGTATTTTTAAGAGATGAGAAAATAGATTTATGGATTGATGGTTGTTTACACCCCCTTGGTTATTTTTTTTATTTTTGGTAATAACAAATTCTCTGATTTTTAAAATAAGCACTTGCTATCCTCTTCTCCTTTGGATATCTTGAGAACCAGTCCTCTTAATGCCCACAAAACTGTGCATTCTTTTTCATAGATCACCACTGGTCTGGTCTAGTGGCTTTCCTCACCTCTTTTTTTTTTAGGGCCATTTCTACTTTTTCATGCAAAATGTTTGGGATTACGATGTTAAAGTTCACATGTGATGGCTCCACTGTTGTTGATTGCGAAAATAGCTTATTATTGAAATCTTGTTGTCTTTTCCATTTTTAATTTGTTTCTTTTCTTCCAGTTTCACCCTTAAATGTTCTTGGGATAACTTGGCTTGCTTGGATCTTATGCCAAATGTTCGGTCAATTTATTTCTCCTTCATTGCTTTTGACTTTTATGAGGTAATATTGCTGAAATCTTCCATCATCTTCTGGAAGATTTTTACAGATGAGTTTATTGTTTAAACTGCCTTTAATATCTCTCCACATTTGGTGGATGAGGCTGTTTCTAGGCCTCTTTGGTTTTCTCATTGTAATTGAGTTACATTTCCTGAAGAAATGGTGATAGTATTAATATCAATTCTTTTATTCATTTACTTTTTTTTTAAAGTTAAAAACATTTAAATAGATCAGGTTTCAGATATCTTAATTGTATGGCATATCTTCTACTTTTCATACTTGTTATTTGTCACTGAAGTTGATCTTTGCTCCAACAAGCTGATAGTCCCATTGCGTGTAGAACAATTGATTAGGAAATGATTTTTCCATTAGAAAATAATCAATTTCATTTTTTGGGTGATATTATTTAGTGATTACTGGGGCTAGATTGGTTCTTTTTTTAAAGGTTTTAAGGACAGAAAGAGAAAGAGAGGTAAAAATAATGCCCTAGTGTGTAAAAGGGGAAGAAGGGAGAAGGAATTTATTATTTCTTATAATTGAGGTGAATGAAAAGAATTGCATATAAATGGGGGGAAAAGTAGGGGAAACAGGCATTAGATAAATCTCACTGATCTGTAACAGACAAAGGAGGGTCAAATACATACACATACAAACAGTATCGTGTAGAAATACATCAAGGGGGAAGCAGAGAGGTGACAAAGGAAGGATAACAACAAACAAAATTCCTCCTCCTGGAGAAGGAATGGACAAACTGCTTGATGCTTGAAAGGGGATTAAAAAGTGGTGGGAAATAACTAGAATCTAAGGGAATACCTATTAATTGGGGAATGGATAGATGAATAGTAGTTTATAAATTTTATAGAGCATTATTGTGCCACAATAAATTACAAAAGAAATTATTTCAGAGAACCCTGGCCTGTATGAAGTAAGGTGGAGTGAAGTGAGTAGAACTAGGAGAACAATTTATATAAGGACATCAATATTGCATAGAAAACAACTTTGCAAAACTTAAGAACTCTAGTCAAAGTAATGACCAGCTATGTTTCCAGAGGTCCAATGATGATGCATATTATCACCTCTTGACAGAGAAGATTCAAAGTAGAGAAAGAGACATATTTTGGACACGACCAGGGTATGTATTAATTTTGCTTGACTGTGCTTATTTGTTACAATTTTTTCCCCTTTCTCTTATTTTTTTTTTTGATTGGGAGGGCAGTAAGAAAGGAGAGTTAGCAATGGTTTTGCCAAAGAAAAGAGAGCCATTGAAAATTTTTTTTTAAAAATGTACAGAGAACAGAGGGAAGTTCAGAGGGAAGCATGGACAAGTATGACGGTTTTGAGAGTAACATGTGGAATTTATTATATACAATACAAGGAGGAGATTTGTGGTTTCATGTGAAATCATCTTTTTGTGCTCTGCTGAGTATGTGGAAATATTCTTTTTTTTGTATTTAAGTTCAGAATAAAAAATAAAAATGAACTGATGACTCAGGAGTTGCTGATCTGGAACTGAGAGTGCATACAAGAGGGACAATCCATCCAACTCTCAGTTTTTATTTTTCTTGGTGGCTTCTAGTATAAAAAACTTCTTTGAACTGTTGGGTTGGGGAGAGGCAGCTGGTTATATTCCGCCATATGGCATTCATGTTTCCATGACTACATATCATCTTTATCTCATTCTCTCTCTCTCTCTGTCTCTCTTGGTGTTTATTCTTTCCTGATCTTAGGCAAACAAGTATTCTGAGATGGGAATGCCTAGGCAAATTGGTGAGTTCAGAAAATCCAGAGGTACCTTTAAAAGTACCATTGATGAATGGAGTTGGTAGCAGAATCCACTAGAGTGGTAGTGATTGACAATAGTGGAGGAAGTATCCTGGCCTGGTAGAGGAGATGCTTGTCCAACTGTGGTTTGACCAGTCTAGTGGAGATGTAATACCCTGCAAAGAGCCCATCCAACAGAGCAGTAGAACAACTTGATCATCATCAATACCCCACCCCACAGTGAATGAACTTCATGAGGATTCTATGAAGGGAGAAAAGGACTTTCAGAGACAGGATTGGAAGGTACCCCTTGTCCACATATATTCTCTGTTTCACTGAAATTGTGCTTTAAATTTGAACTACTGTTCTCAGTACTTAGTACTGTGTACAAGGGGAGTATATGCTCCTGGTTTGAGAAGAATGTTGTGTATCAAATGTACTTGCTGTATACTTTCTCATTAAATTACCTTTCTAAAAGCTAATGGAGTTCAACTGGTTGATTGATAATAGTGACAACACTGGTAGGGGCCCAGGAGCATTAGAAGCCACAACCCCTCAGAGTAAACTGGGGAACTTTGAGTGGAAGTTGTCAGTTGCCTTTTGAGGACTCTAATCTGTAAGTAGGACTTCATAGTTTGAGGAGTAGTCTCAGAGGGGGTATTATGCTTGTACCTTTTACATGTTTTGCTCTTCTGGCACCTGTCAAACCTGTTATGTAACTTTTTTTCAACTGTGCTGGAAATCTTAAGAAACTTAAGGAAATAGTTATCTGACACAAGAATTTGGGTTACCTTTTGTTCCTAGCTCTGTCTCCTGTAGCCAAACAGAACAAGACTAATCTCTCTTTCACAGTGCAGCCTTTCAAGAACTTTTGGACAGCTATATTATTTCCCCTGAGTCTTCTTTAAGCTGAATACCTTCAGTGTCTTCAATCTTTCTGCATATGATACAGTTAATGTTTTCTTTCCTTTGGATAATATTGAATTATCTGTTGTCCTACTTAAATGTGGGATTATGGGCTAGATAAATGTTTCCTTATAGTCATGTCCATTTAGATTTATGGTTAATGACAACCTAATATCTCCCCAAAATTTTCACCATCTGACATGACAGGTGCTGGGGCAATAGTCTATTTGTATAAGTCAGTGAGAAAAGCAGTGTCAGAAAAAGCAAACATGGTAGGGTAGTAGAATTTTCTAGAAGGCTAGATAAGAGGGCATCATGAATCAGTGTGGTGTTGGGAGAAGGGTGCAACAAGGTTGACAACTAATTCTTTTTGGACGCTTTCATCTTTAAAGTTGGTGTTTTTTGCAAAATAAAGTCAGAAGACATGGTCCACACTGCATAAGTCAATTTTGCTCATTTCCAATAGGTGAGACTATACTTTCTAAAGAGAATTTAGGGCAGACCATTTTTTGAAAAGTTGGGGCAACTTTATTTAGTCATTTACTTCTCAATTTTATACCCCTAATTCTTGTTTCATTTGGAATTCTAGGACACAAACCATATCTTCTCAGAATAGCAGACTGCATTAACTTAGTGTCTCCATGATATGCTTTTGTCTAAGTGCCATGTCAAAGATATTTATTTGTTTTTACTACCATAATTATCCTGGTTTCAGAGAGATGAGTGAGCTTTTTCAGACACTATTACAGTTGGGAATATAAAACTGCCTTACAAATACACTAAAAGCACTTCTGAGTACCTGCAACATGGTAATATTAATCCTAGTTTGACACAAATGATGCTTTTATGGCTGTGTGCTATGTAAAGCTATATTTTTAACTGTAAGAAAATAACAATATTCAAGGTCTCTTGACATTATTTTGTTTCCATTTGGTTTAATTTTTCTACACAGTGAATTAGATATCTCATATCTCATTTTCGTAACAAAGTTCACAAGCTCTGGCCTAGGCTATAATTTTAAGAATTTGTCAATTAAAAAGAATCTGTGTTCCTAGGGGAATATTTTATAGAGCACAAATGTTCACTTAGTGTAATCAAAACACAAAAATCTATAGTTGTTTTTCAGTTATGATATGATGGAAAAATAAGGATTCACAGACTTGTAGCTTCTTTGGTAATTTAGGGATAATCTAGTCCACCCTCCCACCTGGCATAGGCATTTTGTCTACAGTGTATCTGCTGCTACTTATCTAGCCTCTGCCCGAGTGTTGTCTTGAAAAATTCAAAGAAGAATTTCTAAAATTGATGGTGTTTCTGAAGCGAGCAAGGTAATTGTTATCATTTTCCACTTGGGAATGTATAAAAAGAAACCTACACTAATGGAATATGTCAAGTTCAAATATTTTGAAGACTAAAATAGATGAGAAATTCTAGCAGTTGCATTTTTTTGCCTCTCTTCTCAATCCCTCAAATGCATTCCACCTCCCAACTCTTAGAGTAGATAACTTTGCCTTCTCCTACTTCACTGAGAACATTGATGCCATATGACATGAGCTCCCCTAACCACTCTTTTCCATTGCTCAGCTTCTATTCTGCCCTCCTTCCTTCTGATCACAGAAGTTTCTCTATTCTTTACTAAGGCTAATCTTTGAAAAACCAAACTAGTTTGTCTTAATTTTTTTCAATGAATAACCATTAATTTTTAATTAATTAAATAATTTAATAAATTAATTAATTAAAATTTAATCTCCTTCCAATTACTTGCTTCTTTGAGAAACTAAATTTTTAAAAATGTAAAAAATAAAGCCCTTAATTCCTAGTTGTACAGTTCAGCAAAATAAATTCTTAAATTAGCCATGTTCTAAAATATGTCTCTCTTTTAAGCTCATCACTTTTTTGTCAGGAGTGGCATGTTTCATCTTCATTCTTTTGGACTGGTGATTTATCATTGTATTAATCAGACTTCTGAAGTCTTTGAAAGTTATTTTTCTCTCTAATATTATCATTGTTTAAGTTGCTCCCCTAGTTCTGCTCACTTCTTTTCACATTATTTCATAGAGTTCCCAGTTCCCTCTGAAACTGTGTACTTCATAATTTCTTATGGCACAATGAAATTCCATAGTCATTCATATGCCAGTACTCATTTGGCTATTTCTCAATAGGATACCCCCTTAGTTTCTAATTTTTGACTACCATGAAAATTGCTGCTAAAAATACTTTTGCATGTATAGATACGTCCTTTTTCTTTGATTTCTTTGTGGTTGTAGGCCTAGAAGTGGTATAGCTGGGTCAAAAGGTAGGCCCAGTTAGATCATATTCTGAGCATTATTCTGAATTACTTTCTGGAATGGGTGTATTATTCATAGCTCCAATGAGAATTATTTCTTTATTTCTCATTTTGGCTAATCCCATATGGGCCCCCTTGTTCCCAATCTCTTCCACCTCCTCCACTACCTTCTTTAAGCAATGTCTCTAACACTACTCCAATCTTTCTCTTTCCTCCTAATTCTCACTTCTAACTCCTACCCATTTACCTTTAAACACATTCAGATATTTGTAATCCTGAAAACAAATAAGCAAGCCTCAAACTTCTTATTTCCTCTTTAAAAAATAAAAAAAAATCTTTTTCTCCCCTTTTATCTCCAGATTTTATTTTTATGAACCTGACAAATACCAATAAGCATGGTCCATGTACAAAGAATAGAAAATGTGTCATATATGAAACCATGATTCTCTATTACATAAAGCTTGTTTTAAAAATTATATAACAAATTTGACACAATGGTTCTAAATCTGTCCTGCTTGGCTGTATCTTCCTCTGAACTTCATTCTATTCTTGTCAGTAAATTTTAAAAATGATTTGTTGACACTTTGTTTTTTGGCATCACGATCACTATTCTTCTCCATTTCCCTTCTCCCCTCCCCCATTCCCAATAAAAACTCTCCCTTGTAACAAATAAGTATGGTCAAGCAAAACAAATCCACACATTTTCCATGTCTGAAAATATGTCTCATTCTGCATTTCACCTCTCTGTCAAGAAGTAGGAAACAGGATTCATCAGTGGTCTTCTGGAGCCATAGTCGTTTATTGCATTGATCAGTTTTAGAATCAGAATTATTTTCCTTTAAAATAGGACCTTTCATTTTCACATACCGTTCAGTTGTCTACCCAGGTTATCTTACCATACACCTGCCATTGCTGGCCTAGCAACCTGGATCAACAACCTCCATACCAGACCTGGACCTTTGCACCCTGGACTTCCATAATAATAATAATAATAACAGTAATAATAATAGTAATAGTAATAATGATAGCTAAAATTTATATAGCACTTAATATATGCCAGGCACTGTGCTAAGTGATTTACAAATATTATCTCATTGGATTCTCAAAACAACTCTAAGCCTCCTTTTATAGTTGAGGAAAATGGAGTAAACAGAGATTTAAGTGACTTGCCCAAGGTCACACAGCTACTGTAACTAGTCAGAGGTCATATTTGAGCTCAGGTCTTCCTGACTCCAGGCCTACGGCCCTATCTACTCTACCATCTAGCTACCTGAATCCATGCCCCCAGTCCTTGGGAAGTTAATCCATTCAGCTCTGGGGCTTCTGTCCTACGTGCCAATCCAGTTGATTGATGATTGAGTGAAAACTAGTCTTTTTAGATCTGTATCTACTGTACAACCATAGAGACCCTAGACCTTATTTCACTTTCCCATCCCATTTGGCCATCCACCCAGATCATTTTCTAGTCTCCTTGTCTTCACTGATATGCTTCTTCCCACCTGGAACAGCATCCTCTCCCCTGGATCAGACCTCTGCTTCCTGGACTTCCAGAGACCATGCCTCCATTGTTGTGCGGTTGTTCAGTTTTGTCTTACTTTTTGTGACCCCATGGGCCATAGCACTCTAAGCCCTTTCAGGCTCCACTGTCTCCCAAAGTCTGTCCAAGCTCATGCTCATTGCTTTCATGACATTATCTGTCTCATTTTCTGCCACCCCTTGTTCCTTTTGCCTTCAATTTTTCCCAACATCAGGGTTTTCCCCAGTAAGTCCTGTCTTCTCATTATGTGGCCAGACTATGTAAGCTCCAACTTCAGTATTTGTCCTTCCAATGAATAGTCTGAATTAATTTCTTTAAGTATTGACTGATTTGATCTTTTTGCTCTCCAAGAGACTCTCAAAAAGTCTTCTTCAGCACTACAATTCAAAAGTATTGATTCTTCAGGGCTCAGCTTTCCTTATAGTCCAAATCTCATAGCCATACATTACTACTGGAAAAAATATAGCTTTGACTATATTGATCTTTGTCAGCAATGTGATGTCTCTGCTTTTTAGTATGCTGTCCAGATTTTCCATAGCTTTCCTTCCAAGGAGCAAATGTGTTTTAATTTCATGGCTGCACTTGTCATCTGTATGATCTTTGAGCTTAGGAATATAAAATCTGATACTGTTTCCACATTTTTTCTCCCTCTGTTTGCCAGGAAGTGATGGTCCCCAGATGGAACCATCCCAACTAAGATGGGATCTTAATTTTTTTTTAAATGTTAAACTTCAAGCCTACGCTCTCCTCTTTCACTTTCATCAAGAGGCTTCTTAATTCTTCTTCACTTTCTGTAATTAGAGTCGTCTCCTCTGCATATTTGAGATTGTTAATATTTTTCTCACAGAAAATTATGTGTCCTTTCCTTCTTCCCTTGATCTTTGTAGTGACTATGCATGGTAGTGAAATTACTGGGACAAACATTACTCATAGTTTAGTGATTTTTTGGGTATAGTTCCAAACTGCTTTCTAGAATGTTTGGGCCAATTCACAACTGTATCATTTGCCTGTTTTATTTAATTTACGTTCCTGTTCTCCCATATCCCCTCCAACAATTGTTATTTTTCTTTTTTTCGTTATCTTTGCCAATCCAATAAGTATGTGGTAGAACCACAGATTTTCTTGTAGCTACATTTTTCTCATTATTAGTGATGTGGAACAATTTTTCATGTGGTTATTGATAGCTTTTATTCCTTCCTTTGAGAACTGCCAGTTTATATTCTTTAACCATTGATCTATTGGAGAATGGCTCTTATCCTTATGTATTTGAATAAATTCATGCTCTACTTCAGATATCAGTCCTTTAACAGATAAATTTCTTGCCACATTTTTCCTTATTAAGTGTTTCTTTCTCAATTTCAATTGCATTGATTTTTATGTGTAAAATTGTCCACTTTGTCTCCTCAATCCCTTGTTTGATAAATAATCCCCCCCCACCTACAGATGCAAAAAGGTATCACCTTTCTTGTTCTTCTAATAAAGCCAAAATTATATGTCTCATTATATTTATGACATGTGTCCATTTAAAGAATTTTGGGTGGTATATGGTGTGAGATATTGGTATAAGCATAATTTCTGCTATATTGCTTTCCAATTTTCCTGTTTTTGTCAAATAGTGAATCCTTACCCCAGTTGTTATTTTTGGGTTTATCAGACATTACGTTACTATGGACATTTGATTCTAGACTTTGTATACCAAATCTGTTCCACTGGCTCACTATTCTATTTTTAACTAATATCTAATAATTTTAATGATTACTGTTTTGTAATATAGTTTAAGATCTGACACTGCTGGGTCACCTTCATTAACACCTTTTTGTTTTTTCATTATTTCCCTTGAAATTCTTGACCTTTCATTCTTCTAGGGGAATTTTATTACTCTTTCACATTTTATAATTTTTGATAGATTGATCAGAATGACACTGAACAGGTAAATTAGTCTAGGTAGTATTATAATTTTTAATCACATTGACAAAGTTTAACCACAAACAATTAAAATCTCTCTGATTATTTGAGTCTATACTTATTCAAAGAGTGTTTCATAGTTGTTGTTGTATTCTTATAATTCCTGTGCCTTAGTAGGTAGATTTCCAAATATTTTATATATTCTGTAGTTATTTTGAAATAATTTTTTCTATCTTTTCTTGCAAGATTTTGTTGGTAAAATAAAGAAAGGCTGATGATTTCACATCCTGCTGCTTTGCAGAATTTATTGTTTCAATTAATTTTTAGTGAAATCTGTAAGCTTCTCTAAAGAGACCATATCATCTGCAAAAAGTAATAATTATGCTTCCTTTTTGCTTATGTTAACTTCCTTAATTTCTTTTTCTATTGCTTTAGCAAGCATTTCTAGAAAGTCACTTAACCTCTCTAGACCTCAATTTCCTCATTAGTAAAATGAAGAGGCTGGATTTTTAACGTAGCTTCTGGTTCTAAATTATAATCCTATAGTCCTTCCAACTCCACCAAGTGATAGTAGTAAAAATGGACAACCTTGCTTTTACCTTATTGGATCTTATTGGAAAAGTCATCAACATTTCTCTATCAAACATAATTTTACATCTTGATTTTGGATATGTACTTTTTTTTTTTACAATATTAACAAAAAATTCATTTATTCCTATGCTTTTTGATTCTTTCAACAGAAATGACTTTTATTTTGTAAAAAAAACTATTGGTATAATTATGTGATTTTTATTATGTGTTATTCATATGGTCATTTAGTTCATAGCTTTCCTAATATTAAATGAATCCTGTATTTCTGGTATATACAGGTATATGCATATGTGTATATATATGCATATACATATATAATATGATATATATGTAAAACCTGGTCACAGTGTATAATCTGAATATTTTGATGAAGCTTTTTTGGTAATCTTTTACTCATTTTTTCACATTAGACATATTGGTCTTTAGTCTTTTTCTGCATTATCTCTGGTTTAGATATCAAGGCATTTATTTCATAGTAGAAATTTGGTAGGATCTCTTCTCTTTTTATTTTTGTAAACAATTTTTGTAATATTGGAACTAATCGTTATTTGAATGTTTGGTAGAATTCACTTTAAAACTTCCCGGCCTTGGATTTTTTCCTTTGGGAGTTCATTTATGGCTTATTTTCTTTTTATGATATCAGGCTATTTAAATTCTCTTTTACACAATTTTATTAACCTGAGTAGTCTATATTTTTGTAAATATTCTTATATTTTATTTTGTATTATATTGGGGCAAACAATTGGGTAAATTCTATTAATTTTCTTTATTTCTTTTCCATTTCTTATGGGTTCTCCTTTTCCATTTCTGATATTGGCAATTCAACAGCTCTCTTTTTTAAAAATTAAAAATCAGATTAGCTAATGTTTTATCTATTTTATTTTGAAAAAAATCTTATTTTTATTTGCTATTCATATGTGGTTTTTTGGTTTTTCTTTCAACTTTTGTTATTCTTTTCTTTGAGTGTAGGAATTTCCATTTTTGTGTTTTGTTAGGGTTTTTTAACTTGTTCATTTTATGTTTTTTTTTTTTTTAGTTGTTTGCCCAATCCATCAATTTGCTGTTTCTCTCTTTTGCTCATAAAAGTGTTCAGAGGGGGGCAGGTAGGTGGTGCAGTGGATAGAGCACCGGCCCTGAAGTCAGGAGGACCTGAGTTCCAATCTGGCCTCGGACCAAACACTTGACACGTACTAGCTGTGTGACCTTGGGCAAGTCACTTAACCCCAATTGCCTCACTGAAAAAAAAAGTGTTCAGAGGCATAAAATTTCATCTAATTACAACTTTGGATGCATACCAAAAGGTTTCATATGTTGTTTAATTGTCATTTCCTTCAATGAAATTGCTATTTTTATGATTTGTTTTCTGTTTGGGATTAAATTATTTAATCTCCATTTATGTTTTAATCCTTTTAAAATGCTCTTTGTTGATTGTAATTTTTAATTGTATTTTGGTAAGGATATACTTAATATTTCTGTTCCACCATATTTATTTATTGTATATAGTTTTCCCCAAAATTCTGTTTAAGTTTTTAAATTCCTATTTATCTTTTTCTGAAATTTGTTTTGTTCTGAAGATATACATATTGGAGGTCCCCAAATATGGTTTTTCTGTTTTAACCTCTAATTTGACTGCTTTTTCCTTCAAAAACTTAGATAATATACCACTTGGTACACATATTAAGTACTGATTTTATTATCTATACTACTTTTAAGCATTATGTAGTTTTTTTTCTTTTTTTAGTGAGGCAATTAGGGTTAAGTGACTTGCCCAGGGTCACACAACTAGTGTCACGTATCTGAGGCTGGATTTGAACACAGGTCCTCCTGACTCCAGGGCTGGTGCTCTATCCACTGTGCCACCTAGCTGCCTCCCCATAGTTTTTTTACTCATCTCTTTTAACCATGTCTAGTTTATACTGTCCCTTTGCCAACGTAATTGCAACTTATACTTTTCTGAGCCTTATCCAAGTAAAACAAATTATTTTCTAGCCCCTAATTTGAAATTTTGGTGACTCTTTACATTTCAAGTGTGTTTCCTATAAATAGCATATTGTTGAATTTTGCTTTCTAATCCATTTAGCTACCTTTTTGCACTTGATGAGTGAGTTCGTTGAATTCACATTCATGGTTATGGCTGTTCAATATTTCTCTCCATTACATTCCCTTATATCTTTTCTTCTTTTTGCCTCCCACTTCACTCTTTACAGAGATGAAGGTGGTGAAAGAGGCAGTGTAAAAAACACTAGTAATCCGTAACTGAAGCAATCTGTTGCTCCTCCACTGCCTCTCCTCTCTTGCCTCATTCATAATCCAATCAGCAGTTCTTACATTTTCCGTCCTTTCAATCCTCCCTTTACAACCCATTCTCCAAAGTTGACGTTTATTTTGCCGTGTTTTTTTTCCACTTGTTGACATTATCCTTTTCCTTCAAGCCCTGTCTCTCTTCTCCTTCCTCCATTCCTGTTTCCTTATTATGTACTCTTTGTGTATATGTTCAACCTTCCTTTTTTGGGGGGTCAGAGAAGAGTGTGGTTCATGAAATACCTGCTTCTTTCAACCTCATCCTTCATATTTGTATACTCTGCTTCTCATAAACTTCAATTATGAGAAATATTGTTTCTTCCATTTCTTCTTAGTTGCTTATCTGGTATATTACTTATTTCCTCTTTTTTTTTTCTTTCCGCCCTTATAAACCTCAAAACAAAACAAAATCATTTCCTCATACCCTTTGTCTTTCTTAACTCCCTCGGTAACTCTTGAAGACTCTGTGGTTTTGAAGGGACACTTGTCTCTTCTTTCTCTATTAGAATATAAACAATTCATCATTTAGTCCATTCCAGTTGCTCATATGTATTTGCCTTTCTAGGTTTTTCTTGATTCCTTTATTTATGTTTCAAAGTTTCCACTCATTTATTTTCACTGGGAATTTTTGAAAGTCATCCATTCAATTAAAGATCTATTTTTTCTCTTGTAGTATTATACTCAATATTGCAGGGTAAATTATTCTTAGTTGCAAGCCTTTATCTTTTACCTTTTCAAATGTTGTTTTACAAGGATTTCTTGAGTTGCAGCATAGTCTTTTGTAATTCTATCTGTGGTTCTTTGACAGATGAATTTTTTTTAAAAATTTCTGGCTTCTTGAAGTAGTTTTTTTTTTGACCTGAAAGTTTGGGATTTTGACTATGACATTGCTGGGCAATTTCAACTTGTGTATTTTTTTTTTCAGGATATAACTGGTAGATTCTTTTTATTTTCTCTTTGCCTTCTGGTTCTATCAGATCCCGAAAGTTTCCTTTCACTATTATTTGATATATGATATCCAGGTTTATTGTTTGTTAGTACCTTTCAAGGAGTCCAATAATTTTTGAATGGTCTCTTCTCAATCTGTTTTTCAGGTCAGTTGTTTTTGAAAGTAGTTATTTTTTTTTTTTTTTACATTTTTATTAATTTATTTTTAGTTTTCAACATTCACTTCCATAAGCTTCTGAGTTTTAAGTTTTCTCCCCCTCCCTCCTCAGAATGGCATGCAATCTGATATAGGCTCTACATGTACATTTCTATTAAACATATTTTCACATTAGTCATGTTGTAAAGAATTAGAACCAATAGGAGGAACCACAAGAAAGAAGAAACAAAACAAAACTAGAGAGAAAAAAAAGCAAATAGAATGCTTCAATCTGCATTCAAACTTCATAGTTCTTTCTCTGGATGTGGATAATATTTTCCATCATGAGACTTTTGGATATGTCTTAGATCCTTGCATTGCTGAGAAAAACTAAGTCTATCAAAGTCAGTCATCACACAGTGTGGCTATTACTATGTACAATGATCTCCTGGTTCTGCTCACTTCACTCAGCATCAGACCATACAAGTCTTTCCAGGTTTTTCTGAAGTCTGTCTGCTCATCATTTCTTATAGCTGAATAGTATTCCATTACATTCATATACCACAACTTGTTGAAAGTAGTTATTTTACTTTAAAAAAACCCTATTTTTCAATCTTTTGATTTTGTTATAACCTTTCTTTTTTTCTCCGAGTATCAAGCTCTCTTTTCTCTACTCTATTTTTCAGAGGATCTGCTAGTTGGGTAAGGTTTCTATCTTTTTTTTCAGAACTATTTATTCTCCTTCCATTTTTTCCATTCCTAGCTCATCTTTCATTTTTTTAACTTTTGCTTCATTTCTTCAGGATATTCTTGTAGTCTTAGCAGAAAACCCATTTTTTCCCCTCTGAGTTGCAGTTGTTTATATTTTGTAGTTGTTAAGTTATACTCTTTTTCTGGGTTTAAGCCTTGGGCTTCTCTTAACCAATGCTATTTCTTCCAATTTATGTTATCGGATCTCAGCTGGGTCCCTACTACTGCATGACAATCCTTTTAATTTTCCCTAACTGGCTATCACATTTTCCCAGGTGGCTATATCTATTTGCTTCCTCTTTCTTTGAATTTTTCACATAGCTTCATTCCCCCATCACTCTCAGCAGGGGCTTTGCCTTTAACTTCACAGAGAAACAGATGCTGTCTGTCATGGGCTTTCTCTTCTCCTCTATTCTGTTAATTATTTCCTATTTCCTGTCCTGTATATAACTTGCTTTTGTGTATTTTTGTGTGCATGATGTCTTCCCCATTAGATTGTAAGTTTCTTGAGGGCAGGGTCTGTCTTTTTCCTCTTTTTGTATCCCTAGCACTTAACACAGTGCCTGGCACATAGTAGACCCCTGTTTGGGGCAGCTAGTGGTACAGTGGAGAGAGTGCCAATCCTAGAGTCAGAAAGATTCATCTTTCGGAGTTCAAATCTGACCTCAGACACTTACTAGTTATGTGACTCTGGGCAAGTCATTTCACCCTTTTTGCCTCAGTTTCCTCATCTGTAAAATGAGCTAGAGAAGAAAATGGCAAACCACTTCAGTATTTTTGCCAAAACAACCCCAGTTGGGGGCACGAAGAGTCAGACCCAACTGAAATGAGTGAACAACAACAATAACAATAACAGCAAATGTTTATTGATTGATTACTCCATATCCCCAAATTCTTCATCATCATCTCCTATTCTCTCATTCTTTGGCCCAGTGTCTGATAAAGAGGTAGCCCTTCTCTTTATCTTTTCTTTACTAGGGCGGCTAGGTGGTGCAGTGGATAAAGGGCTGGCCCTGGGGTCAGGAAGACCCGAGTTCAAATCCAGCTTCAGACACTTACTAGTTGTATGGCTCGGGGCAAATCACTTACCCTCTGTTTGCCTCAATGGTAAATGGAGTTAATAACAGCACTACCTCCCAGGGTTGTTGTGAGGATCATTTAAGATAATAGTGGTAAAAAAAAACATTTAGCTCAATACTGGGCACACAGTAGGTACTATATAAATGCTTAATTTCCTCTTCTTCCCTTACCAAGCCAACCCTTTCATTTTTGCTCTTGACCTCATCCCTTTCTGTCTTCTCCAGAACCTACAGTCTCAATCATTCACTATCTTTCTTCTTCAATCTCATTTTCCAATAGATCCTTCCCTGACATGTAAAAAGTACCTAGGTTTCCCCTATTCCTTGGCCTTGTCATTCCCTCAACCTATCATCTAATAACTTTTCTCTCTTTTAAACTGCCACTAAGGATTAGGGCAATACCCATTGCCTCTATTTCTTTACCTCCCATTAATTTCTCAGTTCCTTGTAATCTGACTTTTGACCCCATCACTCCACTGAAATTGCTCTCAATGATCTCAAGTGCTAAATAAAATGTTCTTTTCCTAGTCCTTATTCTATTGACCTTTTTTCAGATATTGATGTTGTTGAATTCTGTCCTGGATTCTTTTCTTTTCTCTGTTTATACGGGGGATTCTTAACTTGGGATCTTTGAACTTGTTTTTTTTTTTTTCAGCCAAAGACAAGGTTTATTAAAGATCTGCCATATTGGCAAGACTCATGGAATCTGAGCATATGTGAGCTAGGGACCAGATTGTAAAAATCTCAGCAGTGGCTAGATTATAAGAATCAGAGCATCTTAATGGAGATGAGATGGACCTTATACACAGAAAGACTATGGGAGGGATCTAGGATTAGCCAAGTAGTCTAGAACTTGTTTTTTCCTTTTCAAATATTTTGGTAACCCTATTTTAATATAATTGATTTCCTTTGTAATGCCACGTATTTTATGCATCGAAAAATATTATTCTGAGAAGGGTCGATAAGCTTCACCAGACTCCCAAAGGGGTCCATGATACAAATAAATTGATTAAGCTCTTCTATTCTACATTCTCTGTTGGTGATCACATCAGATTTCATGAACTTAATGATAATATCTATGCAGATGAATCCCACATCGATGTATCTAGCCCTCATCTCTCTCATGAAGTACAATCCTGCATTGCTTGCTGAATGCCCCATAAGCATCTTAGATTCAATGTCCAAAACTGAACTCATTATACTTTTCTCAAACTAAATCCAGTTTGCCTATCTCTACTGAGGGTTTACCATTCTAGTCATTAAGTTATGCAACCTCTGAGTCATTCATCACTCCTCTTGCTCCCTCATCCTCCATATTTAATCAGTTGCTAAGTCTTATGCATTTTACCTCTACAGCATCCCTTTGTTTCACTTACACAGAGCTACCCTACTTTAAGACCTCATCACCTCTCACCTAGATTATTATAATAGATTCCTGTTTGTTTTTCTTGCTTCCAGTCTCTCTCTTCTCCAGTTCAGCTAATACATTTTTGCTGTTCAGCCGTTTCAGTTATGTCCAACTCCTCATGATACCATTTGGGGTTTTCTTGGCAAGGATACTAGAGTGGTTTGCCATTTCCTTCTCTAGTTCATTTTATAGATAAGGAAACTGAGACAAACAAGGTTAAGTTACTTGCTCAGGATCATACAGCTAGTGAATATCTGAGACCGGATTAGAATTCAGGTCTTCTTAACTCCAGGCCTGGCACTCTATCCATTGCTCAATCTAGCTGTTGCTAGTCAATATATAGTTGCCAAATTTATATTTCTAAAATATATTTGAACATATTACTTTTCTACTCAAAAATCCTCTGTAGCTCCCTATGCAGTATTTTTGCCAAGAAAATCCCCAATGAGATCATGAAGAGTTGGACATGACTGAAACAGCTGAAGAACAACATCAAAAGCTCCCTATTGAGTTTAGGACAAGACACAAACTCTTCTTTTTGGGGAATTTAAAGCCCTTCACAATCTGACTCCCATCTTCTTTTCTAGTCTTATATCATGGTACCCTCATTCATGCACTCTTTGTTCAGTCAAACTGGCCTGCACCCTCTTCCCCATATACAGCATTCCAGTTCCCACCACCATGACTTTGTACCTGTTGTTGCCAATGCTTGGAATCTATTCCTTCCTCACTTCCACCTCTTAGGATCCCTAATTTCCTTCAAAATATAACACAGATGCTATCTCCTTCAGGAGACCATTCCCTGCCTTTCTAGTTGTTAGAGCTCTCTGCCTCTTGAAATTATTTTGTATGACTTTATACACATCTTGTATATATTTACCTATTTAAATAGATGGAGAATGGAAGCTCTTTGAGGTTAGGGACTGTTTCGTTTTGGTTTTTAACTCTAGCATCCAGCATATTACCTGTATGTAGTGGGGGTCTAATAAATGTTTTTGGAATTAAATTGAAGTGGAGGAAAATAGGGATTCTGAAAGGCAGAGATGAAGAGGAACTATGATTGCATGTGGATAGAAGATGACAGGAGATGGAAAGTCAAGTTTGGGGAATAGCTAATGTTGCTAATGGTCCAGCTGATTAGCTTTCCCATGTGTCTGTCTTTGAAAAAAGGTTAATCCACTTACTCCCATTCCTTAGGGGTGAGATTGTGTTGGAGCCAACTTGAAATGGTTCCTAAAAGTGGATTGTTAAATTTTATTTAAACCTTAGAAAATTGGCAAACTAGAAATCAGGGCTTGGTCCACTATTTTTTCACTTTTAAGAAAGTTGTATAGAAAATGTTAATAGTAAAGATTAAACTTAAGTGTGTCTTATGTATGAGCTGACTGTTAAGCCTTTACCAGCATTCCCCTGGATATGGGGTTGGGGTGTGTATGCAAAGTCTGGATTTACAATTAACATCACCGAGCTCTCAGGATGATTTAATGACTGGAGGTCCAAGTCAGCTAAAGGCAACTAACTGGCATAATGGATAGAGTATTGAACTTGGGATAAGGAAGACCCAATTTCAAATCTGATCTCATACACTTGCTAGTTAGGGGAGTTCTGTGTGATTCTAGGCAAGTCCCTTAACCTGACTGCCTCTGTTTCCTCAACTATAAAATGCAGATGGTAATAGCATCTACCTCCCAGAGTTGTTACGAGGATCAAAAAAGATAATATTCGTAAAACATTAACACAGTGCCTGGTACATAGCAAGTGTTTAATAAATGCTTATTCCATTCCATGCTATCTGAAGATGGGAGTTCACTGCTAGGATGGAATATATGAGTCACAATTTGGTGCATGCTTGTGATAATGTGCAGAAGTCAGAATCAGCATATGGAAACTGGAATGGACCTAGAAGATCATTTAGCCCAACAACCTCATGAAGAAATATGGTCTAGGAAAGCTCTTCTGAATACGTCTGAGAATTCTGAAGTATTTGTTGTAACTGTCTCTGCAAATTTCCTTGAGATCTTATAAATTCATTTAAAGTAAGTTCAGCAATTACCCTATTTGAACAATATTCAACAAAATGCTCGTTTCCTCTTCTTTGTTGTCAATTAGCCAAGTAACTACCATAACTCTTGATTTTAAGTATTAAAGTGGTTTTATGTGTTGGAGTTCATGATATTCTGTGTTCTCAGGTATGTGACATCACTGAGAGAGTGTTGGTGTTATGAAAATGGACCTTTGTACCAAGGATCAGGTTGGAATCATTGAAATGTTGATGATGATCATTAATCAATCTAGCCTGCTCTCCTATTCAATTTCAAGGCCAATTTATTGTCCATTTAAGAACAGAATGGGCTGCCCACTCAGCTGAATGTTATAATACAGCAGTAGTCCAGTCCTGAGTTGACAAAGGCCTAGAGGGGCGGGGAACTTGTGGCCTCAAGGTCACACGTGGCCCTCTAGTTCCTCAAGTGCAGCCCTTTGACTAAATTCAAACTTCACAGAACAAATCCACTTAGTAAAAGGATTTGTTCTGTAAAACTTGGACTCAGTCAAAAGGCCGCACCCAAGGATCTAGAAGGCCACATGTGGTCTCAAGGCTGCAGGTTCCCTATCCCTGGTAAGGGATCTTGCCAGTGGGAATTAGAGAGGGAAGAATGAGGTGATAAAATCATGACCTAGTTTGACACAGAGGCTGAAAGAGAGGCAAGAATCAAATAATATTGAAAATTGTTGAGCTTAGAAGACTGAAGGGATGGTGGTAATATGGATAGGAATAGGCAGGTTTTCAGGAGAAATAGATTTGATGAAAAAGATGAGGAGTTTAGTTTTTTCCTATAAATTATGATCTTGGCTTTCATCAAGTTTTCAGGATATCTTTTGAAAACTGTTGATAGATTTGGGGCTCTTTCCCATGACATCTAAAGAGGATGAAGGTGTAAATTTACTGATGGTATAGGTGCCACAAACTGAGTTGGTGAGGGAGAAGGGCTACCTTCACCTGCTTTCCTCTTTTACCTTGTGGCTTCCCAAATGGGCTTTGGATTGGGATATTGGATTGGTTTAGTATGCTCTATTTTATTTGTTCTTCTCAGTTCTGGGGGCAGATGGTGGGATCCCCCATTAGATCTAGGAGCTTAAGCCCTGGTGACCTTGGAGGTAGGATATACAGCTGGCCAGTCACCCAGCCAGCCCAGCAGGGAGTTCCTGAGAAGCCAGGGTGCCTGTGACTTTGGACTTGTAACCTGAGACTGTGCTATATAGGAACTGAGCTAAACTGTGAACCTAATCCTCTTTCTCCTCCTCTCAGAGTATGGGGTTGTGTGGGGTATTATGCCCCACATGTTGGGTAATGCTTTTATGTTTATTCTCATTATTCATTAGAAGTAAATATTCCTTTGTAAAAGCTAATCCAACCATTAAGTGGCTAACTAGAATTGTGGCATAGGGGACCTTTAAAATGTGAAGAATGCCATTGGTGGGGGCTGAAGTCAATGGCAGAAAGCTTAGACATCCCCCAAACCCTTTAATGGTCCTGGAGAACCTTAGGGGAAGGGTTAAATGTAACAGAACTGGCCTTCAGGCAGTGGAGGTTAGGGCAGTCACTTACACAGCTAAATAGGGGGAAAAATTTTTACAAGTTTCTTTGATAAAAGTTTCATATACAAGATATATAAGGAACTGATTCAAATTTATAAGACTAAGAGCCATTTCCCAATTGATAGTCAAAGACTATGAATAGGCAATTTCCAAACCAAGAAATCCAAACTATTTCAACAATTATGAAAAAAATGTTCTAAATAACATAATTAGAGAAATGAAAATTGAAGCAACTTTGAGATTCTACTTCATATCTATTATATTGTCAAAGATGATAAAAGAAGAAAATGGCAAATGTTGGAGGGACTGTGGGAAAACAGGTACAGTATTGCACTGTTGGTGGAACTGTGAATAGGTCCAGCCATTCTGGAAAGCAATTCGGAACTATGCCCCCAAAGTTAACAAACTGCAAATACCCTTTGAACCAGTTAAACCAGTACTGCGCCTCTACCCAGTGGGGTGCTGGAGCCAATTGTTAAATTACCACCATGAACATTTACACTTCTCATCAGCAAATGCTACCAAGCAGGGGTTGATTTATTTTTTTTATTGATTGTTTAGACTTAAGAAAGTGACACAGAAAATGTTAATAAAGCAGATTAAACTTGAAAGTGTGCTATGTGCATCCTTCCTGCTCCTCTCCCACCACTTACCTTTGGATATTGAACAATTCCCAGCACATCCCACCTACATCCCAAAGAGATCAAAGAAAGAAGAAAAGGATCAATGTTTACAAAAATACTTATAGCAGCTCTTTTTGTGGCAGCCAAAACAAATGGAAACTAAAATGGTGTCCTTCTACCACAGAATGGCTAAATAAATTATGGCACCGCAGTGAAATGGAATATTAGCGAGCCATAAAAAAATGATAAGAAGGGAAATTTCAGAGGAAACTGGGAAGATCTCTGTGAACTGATGCAGAGCAAAGTGAGCACAATTAAGAGAACAATTTATATAATAATAACATTACAGAGAACAATGACTTTGAAAGACTTTAAAACTATGATCAATGCAGTGAAAACCAGGAGTCCAAAAGAATGAAAATGAAAAGTACTGCTTACTTCCTGAGAGAGGAGTGATGAACTTAAAAAGCAGAAAGAGACATACATTTTTGGACATAGTTACCATGGGAATTTGTTTTGCTGAATTATGTAGGTATGTATTGAGGGATTTTTTTTTGGAAAGAGATTGATTTTTTAAAAAAATTTACATTTGTGCAATGAGACAGACATATTAATTTAAAAATACATATTACTTGAAAATTAAAAAAAATGCATAAAAAAATAAACTGCTTGTGAAAATGAACCACAGAGAGAAAAAGAGAGAGGGAGGTGGGAATATATAAAGCATTGTTTGAAGTAGGTAGGATTCTTCCAAAAGAATAGATACAGATAGAGTTATCAACTCTCCTTTAATGGAGAGTTAACCAGAACTTTTAAAATTGATGGCAATACATTAAGGATCTGTGATTTTCCAGTGTGAGAATTCCCTCCACCAATCTACAGTGATGTCTGAGCCCAAGACTCAGGTTAAGTGACTTGCCTGTCATCACACACAGGGGTATGCTAATAAATGTTTAACAACTGGCTCTTTAAAAAAAATGTGCACAAGACACACTGTTTTCTCCTTCACTTTCTTAAGTCTAGAAGATCAAACAAATAATAAAAAAACCCAATTTGTCATGTTTGCCCATTCCCGTGGTGTAAAGGCTCCAAATAAAAATTTAACAGTTGAATTTTGTGAACTGATTTGAGCTGGCACATCCTTGTCACACAGCTAATAAATGTCAGAGGTAGGTTCCTCCAAGTTGAACACTCTATCCACTATGTCATGCTGCTTCTCAAAATATTTATTTTCAAAAATTGAACTTAGATGCAACTTTTTGCAACTTATCTAGTGCACAAAAGAAAGGCCAAAGGATGCTCCTTGGACCATTATAGGTCTGTACCTCCTCTACTGCTTAGAGGCTTAGAACTTCCTAGGGCAAGGATTGGCAACCTGCAGCCTCGAGGCCACATGTGGCTGTCTAGGTCCTCAAGCACTGCCCTTTGACTGAATCCAAACTTCACAGCACAAATCCTTAGGGCACTGAGACGTTATTGCCTGCCCAGGACACACAGCTAGTATGTGTCAGAGGAAGGACTTAAATTAGGCCTTCTCGGCTTTGAGATCATCTCTCAATAGGCTATGCTATATTGTTGCTGTTTCCCCACTCCAGGCACTTTCATTGGCCATTCCCTGTGCTTGTAATTCTCTCCCTCCTCATCTCTGCCTCTTGGGTTACCTGGCTTCCTTCAAGTCCCAATTTAAATCCTACCATTTACAGGAAGCTTTTCCTGATCTCTCTTAATACTCATGCTTTCCCTTTTGATTTCCTCCAATTTATTTTGCATGTGCATAACTCTTTTCAAGTTGTTTCACCCATTGACTATGAGACTATGTCCTTGAGAGACTTCCTTTGCCTTTCTTCATATCTCTATCACTCAGCATAGCTGTTGTTGTTGTTGAGTCATTTTTCAGTCACATCCGACCCTTTGTGCCCCCGTTAGGGTTTTCTTGGCAAAGACACTGGCATGGTTTGCCATTTCCTTCTCCAGCTCTTTTTCCTGGCACATATTACAGTGCTTAATAAATGCTTGTTGACCGAATGACTGACAAAGAAAGCTACGACTAAAATGTATTCCATTGAATAGGTGTGTTTTATCCTACAGGTCAAAATTCTTCTAAATACGAACTTGAGGGGACTATTCAAGTTGTCTAGTTTTTACAGAATTTATAAGTATTAGCTATTGCTTGAAATAAATAATCAGAGCTCCAGACATCTTATTATTATTTAGGTTTATGTTGTATGCAGAATGATGCCTGTTCTAAGTTGTGACTTGTAAATGGCATCTAAGTAGCTTGATGCTAGGTGCTTGATATACCTAAGAGGGAGTAAGGCATTGCAAAAAAAATATGGCTTATTTTTGCACACATTCTATTTTCACTGGTTTCATTTTTTCAAATTTGAAAGAAATAATAGCTTGCTTTTAGAAAGTGCTTTAGAGGTTTACAAGCACTCTTCTCAAAATGATCCTATGGTAGTGCAGATGTAGTTTCCCAGCCTCATGAAGTATCTGGGCTGGAAGAGCCGATGGCAGGGCTGCTCCTCACCTTTGCCTTTCCTTTACCCCTTCCCTTCCTCCTTGGCCTGCTGATATACCCTATGACTCCTGGGGCATGTCATCTGCAATGCAGCTGAACTCTTTTATACCAGTGCCAAACAACTGCCACACACACACACACACACACACACACACACACACACACACACACACACACACACACACACAAACAAACACAGGACAGGCAAGCCAGCCTAGATGAAGCAGCAAGGCTCCCTGAGGAAGTGAAGGAAGAGAGTATATGCCAGGCATTTCCAACTACCACTACCACTACCCCTGACCACCATTTCCCTTCACAGTCTGATGGAGACAGCTTAGGATCTGGAGCCCAATAGCAGTATCCCCCAAACCCCGAGACCTCCTGCTTCCAGTCCAATACCCATAATCATGGTTGAGAAGGGGCTCACCTTCCTCACCTCTACTAGCAACAACTGCTGACCAGACTGCCACCAGCAGGCACATGTGCCACTCAGACCACGTTTCTTGCTTCCAACCCAGCCCTCACAGCCATCATCTGGGGAAGTAGTACCTGGGGAGAAAGAGTCAGCCATCCCTAACAGCTGCCAACCAATTGCCACACACAGGATAGGCAAACCAGCTTAGTTAAAGCAGTAAGATACTATGAGGGTAAGACCCGAGGCTTCATGTGCCAGGCAAGTCAAATCACGACCACCATTTTGATCACCATCTCACCTTAGATTTTGATGGAGACAGCAGAGTCTGTCTTTTTGTTTGTATTTATATTCCCAGCATTTAGCACAGTGTCTAACACACAGTAAGCACTTGAAAAATGCTCTCTCTCTCTTTTTTTTTCTCTCTCTCTTCCATTCGTTCATTCTGTTTTATAGATAAGGCAACCAAGACTCAGGGAGATTAAGTAATTTGCCCATAGTTACACAGCTTTTGAATGCTGGAACTGAGACTGAAACCCAGGGTTCTTACTCTTTTTATTGCTCTATGCTTTTTTATAAAATAGATGTGTATATATAAGTATACAAGACACACGTATATAATATATCTCTCAAATGGGGTAATATTTGTAAAGTGCTTAGTGTAGTGCCTGGTACATAGTAAGCACTTAATAAAAACTAATTCCCTTCCTTTTTCCTTCCCTCTTTTGAGAATACCTTTCTTTGACTAAAGGTAGTAATTTAAATCTTCTTTTCTAAATAACTTAAAAATTTACTAAAAGAAAATTATTTTCAGCTCTCCAGGACTCATCTATATTAGAGTAAGTCCTAGAGCTTTGGGTATAGACCTAGGGAAGCTTTTGTATCTCAGAATCATTCAACACAAGTTGTAATTAATAACAACAATAATAGCTAGCATTCATATAAGGCTTGCAAAACACTTTACAGATTTCTCATTTGACCCTCACAACAATTCTGGGATGTAGGTATTATTATATCTCCATTTTACAGATGAGAAAACTGAGCCAGAATGTTTGAGTGACTTGCTCAGGGTTACATAGCTAGTAAGTGTCTGTGGCAGGATTTGAACTCAGGCCTTTCTGTCTGTAGGTCTAGCTTTCTGTGACCACTGTACTACTTAGTTTCCTCATTTGGGTTCAGGATTTGTAGGGTTATTTTGGTTCACTTCATAAGTAACACTTTACTGTTTATTTCTACTGATATTGAACCTAAACAGATTGCAAATATAGAGAAGTGTTAACAATACCGTGATGTACAGGTTTCGAACAGAACAGCAAAGCTGTAAAGTTTTAATTAAGCTGAAGATTTTAGTTTTGAGTGTTCATGGGTCTTTAGTCATAATTAAAAACAACAACAACTTGTGTATGCTTCCTTATTATGGTGTCACTGTTTACCAACCTCCCCACTCCTCCCAAAACATATACATATATCTCCCTTTGAAAACTGAAAAGTGATTTCTTTAGCTTTTGTATTTCTATTACTCTACTTAGATATAATATGTGTATAGCACTTTGTCCATAATGGAAGGATTTTGTATAGTGTGACCACGCTTCTGTCCTAGAGCACTGATAGAGATTGCTTCCGAGGCGGTTATGCTTCCTCCCTGTGGCAGTCCACAGATGAGTGTCCCTATGGTGGACGATCATCTGTCAGCCTGCACCACATGGCATTATCCCACTCCCATGCCTAGCCCCAGTCTATCACACCAGGATCCCATTGTGTGGCACCTGCCTCTCCCCAGAGAAAGAGCAGACTAGACTGTGTGTGTGTGTGTGTGTGTGTGTGTGTGTGTGTGTGTGTGTGTTTGAAAGTGGTAGAGAGGATTACCCACTTTCTTGGCGTGACTGCACCGAAGGTCAGTCTATCTTCTGCTCCACAGTTCCTGTTTCAAAGGTTTTGGCTTCTACTGAAAAGAAATCTCCAGTTATACCTTTGGCCAAGGGAGCTAGTTGGTGCTTATTGGAGGAAGCCTTTTTTTCTAGCTCTGAAGGGACCATCTGGATTATGTGAAACTTGTGCTGGTAGCAGGCATTATGTCAGAGTAGCCATGAACTTTTGGAGAAGCAAGAAGGAAGAGGGGATTTGTGTGACACAGTCTGGGCCCTTTGCCACCATGATAATGTCTGTTGCCAAAGAAAATCTAGGACCAGATCCTGATTATGGGCACATGAAGACTGTACAGACAGAGAAGGGGAGCCAGGGGTCACTATCTGAGGAGGGAGGGATGCTGGAATTGAAGCTACACCTGGTAAATTTTGGCTGGAGGGAGTTGGCAATCTAGAAGTGGAGGCAAACAAAATCACCCACAAGGGGCTTCAGGGATCTCCTTGCCAACACCCAAATCCCAATTTTGACTAATCATTGCACCAGTTGCTATGAGGAGGGAATTATTTCCCCACCAGCACAGGAGGTTGTACTCGTGTGTGTGTGTGTGTAGGGGGCATGATAATGATTCTGTACACTATTTTACTATAGGACCTTGATATTTTGTCTTCTTGTTTGCTTTCTGATTTATGCTTTCTGTACCGATGGGGGCCAACCTGGAATTTACACAGTAAAGTATGATTGTCTCCAAACAATCCCCATAAACCTGAGGCAGGGAAGGATTCCAGAGTTTTCAGGGGGTTGAAAAAACAGATTAAGTAAGAGAAAAATTTATCACACGCATCTTGAGGTTAGAGACGTATAAAAGTTCCATTTACATCTGGAAGGAGTCCAACTGGAAGGGAACCTTTAAAACAGCAAGCGGTGCCAAGGAGATGACAGACACTGAAAAGTTACATGACAGCCTTGGTGCGTAACATTTTGCTGAGAAAACAGGGAAAACATTTAACATTTTATCCATGCGCTTGGTTGTGCTAACATTAGCTGAATGCTGTATAATAAGACAGTAACTAGAGTCTGCCAAGCTGCTACTTAAAGAATGTGGCAGATTTGCCTGGCTTACATGCTCCGGCCCTCCCCCCCTCTGCTATGCTGTATTTCAGGGATTGGGGATCAGGGTGTGTGGGAACCCACAGGTGGATTCTGATGGCCACTGCATCCTCATTCTGTGGAATAGGGTTTAGACTTGTTCTGTTTGGTCCTGAGGTTAGAACTAGTAGCGATGGGAGAAAGTTACAGGAAAGCTAATGGGAGAAAGTTACTGCTTTTGGTTCAATCAATGTAAGGAAAAGCTCCCTGAGAATGAGAGTACTCCTTTATCTTTCTCTCCATATCTTCACCTAAGGCTCACCTTAGGTGCCACCCTCCTAGTGTGCAGCCTTCTTCAGTCCCTCAAGTTGTTAGTATTCTCTTTTTCCTCAAATTACCTAGAATTTACTTCTATGTTTGTAAGTTGTAATCTTTCAGTGGAATGTAAGTTTCTTGAAAGCAAGGAATGTTTCATTTTTTTCCTTTTGTATTGCAGGCACATAGGACAGTTCCTTCTATAGTAGGCTTCTAACAAATGTTTTGTTTTATTTTATTTTATTTTATTTTTGACTAGGCAATGGGGTTAAGTGACTTGCCCAGGGTCACACAGCTAGTAAGTGTCATGTGTCTGAGGCCAGATTCGAACTCAGGTCCTCCTGACTCCAGGTCTGGTGCTCTATCCACTGTGCCACCTAGCTGCCCCTAAATGTTTTGTTTTTTTGAGCTGAATTTATCTCCATATTTTCAGATTTCATTTTACCAGTGACTTCCAGTTGTGCAATGCAGAGAAGCAAAGTCCCCTATTCCCCAGCCTTATGAGGCAGGTAGGTGGCACAGCGGATAAAGCATTGGGCTTGGAGTCAGGAAAACCTGAGATCAAATTAAGCCTTAAATACTTACCAGTTGTGTGACCCTGGACAAGTCACTTAATCTTTGTCTGCCTCAGTTTTTTCAACTGCAAAATGGGGGTAATAATAGCACCTACCTCCCAGGGTTGTTGTGAGAATCAAATGAAATTATAATTGTAAAACTGCACAGGGTCTGGCCCGTAGTAGGTGCTTAATCAATACTTATTTTTTTCCTTCCTTCCCATCTATTAGTTTAGCTGTGTTTGGTTTAAGACAACATGTTATTAGTATGGAATGTTATGCTAGATGCTTTATATACTGAGATGGACACAAGCTTTGCCTTCTGAAAGCTTATTTAAAAAAAAATCTTGGACAATATTGGCGAGAATCACTCTCAGTAGAAAAAGGGGGCTGGATGTGGGAGTCAGAGGACCTTACCGACTCTTTCACTTACTAGTTATGTGACTTTGGGTAAGTCCTTCACACTCTCTATGGCTCAGTTCCTTCATCTTTACCAGTGAAGGAGATGGACTGGATAACCACTTATTTCCTTTCAGCTCTAAATCCGTGATCTTGGATAAGAGAATAATTTGTCACACATCCTAAGGTGAGAGAGAATTCCTTAGCTTGGTAGAACACCTTCCACTAAGGCAATTCTAACTGTCTGTAACTTGGTAAATAAGTCCTAGGGAGTTTCCTGGGGCACAGAGAGATGAAATGATTTTTCCAAAGTCATATTTAATGAGATAGCCAAGAAACATGTCATAGAGAGAAGAAAAGAAGAGGGCTTGGGACTGAGATAAATGTAAAGTCTTAGGTTTGGGTTCAAAAAATTAATTTCCAAAGTACAGGATGGAGGAGATTTGGTTAGAATGTAATTTGTTTGAAAAAGATTTGGGGCTTAGACTGGACTATGAGTTCAACATAAGTCAGCTATGTGATATAGCAAGACATGATTAAGTGACTGGAGATGGTGGATATTCCAGCAAAGGGCACCGTTAAGGAACAATAAGGCACATACGAGGAGAATGGAAGACAGCAATGTCATGAAAACCAAGAGATTATTCATAGAAGGGTTAAGGGTCAGAGGTAGAATTTGAGCTCATTTTCCTTACTCCAGGCTGAGTCCTTCACCCAATATTTACTGCTGCATCTCTCTTTTAGGTCTGAAAAATATTAAACTGGAAGGAAACCTTTAAATGGTATGAAGTGAGATGCCTGGGGAGTTGTTATGCTTTTAAATAATTTATATTTCTACATGTGGACATTTGAGTCCACTGACATGCTGCAGGAGAATAAATTTGGCATTATTAGTAAAATTATTCAAGAAATGCTTATAATTCATTTTTACCTCTCATTGCTGTCCGCTGCTTTGCCGTAACCATGAAAAGAATTATAGTCACAGCCTTATTCTGTACTGTAATTCACTCTGCTTGCCACTGGAACCAGAAAGGGTTTTAATGTATCAGCCTCCACTTACTTGTGGCAGCCTAACGGGGATATTTTTATCATACCCTCAAAACTGCCAATCTCATTTTCAATTTCCGTTTATGCCAGAACCTCATCCTTCCTCTTTCTGAAAACAAGGAAGTCTCCTTTTTTATTTATATACTTCATCTTGCTAGGAAACAAATTGGAATTAGGCATACTCCTTGATTCCATATCAGCTGGTCTGTTGATTTTGCAGCTAGTTCAATCCCATATTTGATGATTCTGAAATGTTAATGCTAATGGGGGTGTGCTGGAGTGATAAAGGAAGAAAAAGTATAAGATATCTTCTCTCTCTGCCTCCCCCCTTCTCCCCATGCTTATGCTACCAAAAAAAGGAAGTAGACTGGCTCTCATTAGGACTTTGAGAGAAGCTTCTGGAAGCAAAGCCGGCTGGAGCCAGCCGTTCAAAATGTCCTTGAGCCTCAGGTTCCCCATCCAGAAAGTGACACATTGGACTAGATCTGGAGGCAGCACTCTTCAATGGAAAGAATGTTGAATTTGAAGTCAGAGGATCTAAGCCTCAGTCTCCTAATCTGTAAAATGAGGAGGTTGGATTGAATGACCACTAAAATCCCTTCCAGTTCTAAATCTTGTTTATTAAATTAAATTTTATTTCTTTCAATGAACAGAAATCTATAACCCTTCCCTCTCATCACCAAACAACCTTTGTAATAAATATATAGTCAAGCAAAACACATTTTTATATTGGCCTTGTCCAAGAAACATATGTTTCAACTAACTCTTTAAAAAAACGTGTTTCCACATTAGTCATGTTGTAAAGAAGAATTAGAACCAAAGGGAAAAAAACCATGAGAAAAAAGAAACTGAGAGAGAGAGAGACAGAGAGAGAGAGAGAAAGAAAGAAAGAGAGAGAAAATAGTATGCTTTGATCTGCCTACTATTTGATCCATAGCCTTTTGGAATTGTCTTAGATCCTTGTATTGCTGAGAAGAGCTAAGTCTATCACAGCTGATCACTGCACAATGTTGCTGTTACTGTGTACAATGTTCTGGTTCTGCTCATTTCACTCAGCGTCACTTCATGTAAGTCTTTTCAGGTTTTTCTGACATCCACCTGCTCATCATTTCTGATGGAGCAATAGTGTTCCATTACATTCACATACCAAAACTTGTTCAGCCGTTCCCCAATTGATGGGCATCCTTCAATTTCCAATTCTTTGCCACCACAGAAAGAACTGCTGTAAATATTTTTGTATATGCGGGTCCTTTTCCTGTTTTTATCATCTCTTTGGGATACAGACCTAAATATGGTATTGCTGGGTCAAAGAGTATGCACAGTTTTATAGTGTGTCGGGCATAGTTCCAAATTTCACTTCAGAATGGTTTGATCATTTCACAACTCCACCAACACTGAATTAGTGTTCCAATTTTCCAGCATCTTCTCTAACATTTATTATTTTCCTTATCTGTCATATTAGCCAATCTAATAGGTGTGATGCGGTATCTCAGAGTTATTTTAATTTGCATTTCTCTAATCAATAGTTATTTAGAACATTTTTTTTCATACGACTACAGAGAGCTTTAATTTCTTCATCTGAAAACTGCCTGCTTATATCCTTTGACCATTTATCAATTGGGGAATAACTTGTATTCTTATAAATTTGACTCAGTTCTCTATATATTTTAGAAACAAGGCCTTTATCAGAGACATCCAGTTCTAAATCTATGACGTTCTATGATTTCTAAGGATTTTTTCAGTCATGTAATGTACTCAGTGAGGAAAAGGTAGAGCATCAGTTTTAGCACTTATTTTGAGAATGCTATCCAATTGAACAAGTATTTATTAATTATCCTTTATGTTCAAGGCACTGTGTTAGGCATTAGGGATATTAAAAACAAGTGAATGAATGAATGAATGAATGAATAAATAAATAAGAAAAACCACATTGTCTTTGAGTTTAAAGACTCACAATAAAATACATTGGGAGAGTGTGCCATGTAAATAAATAAATATGATACCAGGTTGAATATGATATAAGCAAAAAGACATTAAACCATGTGTTAAGAAAATTAGAAAAAGGAGAAGAGATCACTTTTATGTGGAAAAGAGAGAATGGAGGGTATCAGAGAAGTCTTTTTTTTTTTTTTTTGACTAGGCAATGGGATTAAGTGACTTGCCCAGGGTCACACAGCTAGTAAGTGTTATGTGTCTGAGGCTGGATTTGAACTCAGGTCCTCCTGACTTCAGGGCCAGTGCTGCATCCACTGCGCCACCTAGCTGCTCCCAGAGAAGTCTTTCTTATAAAACCTTAATGTATAGTAGGGGTATTGAATAAGATGTCTCAATTATTTTTTACTTTTAAATAGTTACCAAAAGAACTCTATGACTTTACCGTATTAAAGTTCAAATTGGTTATTTAGCTAGAAGAGAACTTGGATTCATTGGTGTGGGGTAAGGAGGCATAGGAAAATTTGGTGGCTTAGATAATTAAGGCATGCAGTCAGTCCTACGATGAAAGATGTTTAAAAGTGGAATATTGATAAAGTTTCTTTGGCCAATTAAGTTAAGACCAATGTGTGACAGAATGAAAAGATTCTGAAGAAAATGGCAAAACATACAAGGAAGAGCATATTCTGGGATGTTGATTATTGTAGTCCATGGTCACCAGAAATCCCTTAGAAACATTGCAGAATTGATTAGTCATTCAGTCAATAAACATGTATTAAGCATCTGTACTAACCGATGGTGATGCAAAGAAAGATAAAAGAGGGTCCATGCCCTCTAGGAGCTCACAGTCTAATGGAGATTAATTAAAGAATGAATAATTTAGACGACCAAAATCCTAGGTTGATTAATTGAGGTGTTCAATATGGGACTTAGTAGAGAATCTCTGTATTAGTAATTTAGAGAAAAGGTGTTCTCTATTTTTTCAATCAGTGGTTAAAATAAAAGTCCGCTAATGGACTATCAAAGAGTAGTGCCTGTTTTGACAAAGGCAGTCTGAGGAAGGTGGGAACTGTGAATCTCGTCTGGCAGATGGAGAAATCAAAAGGCATTGACCTTGACAATACAACCAAGGTAAGAGTTAGTCAGAACTTATGATTAAGTGATTAGATCATTTCATCTCTGTTGCTTCAAACAAAAACATTGTTATATTTCTTATCACTATATTGGGCTAGTTATGATCTCATTTACAATTATTATCTCATTTGATCCCCACATTAAACCCAGGAAGTAGGTGCTATTATCAGTCCCATTTTACAGATGAGGAAACTGAGGCACAGAGAGCTTAGTGACTTGCCTAAGGTCACACAGCTAGTAAATATCTGAGGCGTGAATTGAACTCGTTTTCTTGACTTTAGTTCTGGTACTCTGTCCTATCATCCCCCTGCTTCAGTGGTGCAATGAATAGGACTCTGGGCCTAGAGTCAGGAAGACCTTAGTTCAAATTCAGCCTCAAGACATTTAACTCTCTGTGTGACCCTGGGCAAGTCACTTAATCTCTCTTTGCCTCCATTTCCTCATTTGTAAAATGGGGATAATAATAACATCTACCTCCCAATGCTGTTACGCTGATCAAATGAGATAATAATTGTAAATCATAGTACTCAGCATATATTAAGCACAAATAAATGTTAGCTCTCATTATTATTATTATTATTATTATTATTACTATGGCCTTCAAAGATGAAACAACAAAAATACCTGAGCACAGGAGAGTTCCCCCCTTTTAAAAATGAGAACTAGTTGCGTTGTAGCTCAATTTATATAAGCAGTAACTGCATGCCGTTGATCTTCTTGTCGTAGGAAGAAAGGTTAATTGGATGCCCTATTGTGTAAGAGACAGAAAATAGCCTTTACTGTTTGTTGTGCAACTTTCAAACGTTTTCCTGAGATCATTTGTGGGATGACTCATAACAGGACACTGTCCTATGGGCAATGAGCCAAGCTTTTTTGGCCTAACTGAAGGGCTATTTCTGTATTCTCATCCTTGCTGACTCTCAAACCTTTTAGCATCTTATCTATTCTGAATTTTAGGTCGTGTCAAATGCTACCTAAAAAGTATTTTCTCACCTCTTTCTATTTTTCTTCTTTGTTGTCCAACACTAGAATCATTATGGAGAATATATTATTATAATATATTCATGATAATTAATCAATGTGATAATAACAATATAATTATAATTATTTATCCATAATAATATACAACTACATATAATATAATTATAATCTAGAATTATATATTTATAATAATATATAAGTATATTTGTTATAATAGTTATAATCATAAAACATAATACATAACACAACATAAAATAATGTAATATAATATAACAATATCTCCACTTATTGAAAGCACAGCTGCAAGCAAACTTGAAATTTCTGAAGTAGAAATTGAGCAAATGACCAATCAACCAATCGGCAAGCATTTATTAAACACCTACTGTATGATAGGCACTATGCTAGGTGCTAGAGACGCAAAGCTCTAGAAAGGAACTTACATCCTCATCGGGGAGATAGCATACATATATTTGCGTGTATATGTATATATATATATGTATATGCATATATATGTATAGCTATATGCAAATAGATTCAAGGTAATTGGGGTGTGGGGAATTGGATAGGAAGTAGGCAAAAAAAGGCCTCTAAGTAGCCCAAATTGAGACCACGAAATCCATAGATGAAAACTTATGCCCTTTATGCACAAATGAGCACAACTCAGTCTTACTTTATATGTAATTCTGAAAAACTTGGTTTCTGATCACCATACTCATAGCAGATAAGAAAAAAGGGAGAAGAATTTCTATTTTCAGACACATTGCTAGCAGTGAGAAGGGATATGACTTCCTATCTCACCCAGTTTTTCTGAGGACAGCACTTTATATACCTTAAAATCACAGTGTACAACAGAGAGACTGGGCCTAACTCTCTCTAGTCTATTGTGTAGTAGACCTATTGATTTAAGTAAAAAGAGAATGATCAGAGGTTGGCTCTGTGTAAAATTTGTGAGAGAGGCATTTCATCATCCCTAGCTTCAATTAAGGTAACTAACAAGATCTCTGTTAGGTTTGGCTCCTTCCTCATCAATAATAATCATAACAATAATAATAACTCACGTGTATACTGTGTTGAGACTGCCAGTGAGTTACGAAGTCAATCAAATATGGAAATTAGGTGTGAACAGTTCCTATACATCTATCCAATCAATCAAAGGTATAAACTGGTTTTGAAGAATGAAGTGCTTTGGATGAAACTGGATGATGGAATGTACTGAGATTAGTTAAAAGAATTAGATGAACCTCTGGGCCTATGTATATCAGAAAAGGGATTTGACAAGGAAGGCAGTCAAGCTTTAGGATAGCTTTGAGGAGTCAGACCAGGAGTGTTGTGAAGCTCAAATGAAATAATGGATATTAAAGCACTGTACAAACCTTAAAATACTATATGAACGCCAGTTATTGTCGTTGTTAGCCTTGCCACCAGGCCTCCAGTCTACTGATGACTTCATTCCTTCCTGGAGCCTTCGACTGCATTTCTATTGAACTCAAGCAATGTTTTTTAGAGCAATGCAGGGATCTTCTAGTAAAATGTTTAAGAATCAGAGTCTCCAGGAAATGGGAAAAAAATGTATTTACACACACTTTTAAATTTAAATCACATTAGTAACCCTTTCTTGTTGTTGTTTCCGTTGTGTCAGGGATGTAGGGTGTATTCAGGGAAGACTAGTACCTTTGGTGTGAAGGCTGCTGAGTCCTTTTCAGAGCTGCTTTCTGCCTTTGATGTCTATCTGATCCACTTAACTCTCACCTGTGAGTCCAAGAAGCTGTAGTGTGTGCAGTGGCCACCCCCTGGCAAAACATTTCAGTGGATGGGCTAAACCAGGTTGAGGGTAACTGAAGGGTCTCAAACCCTTCTGTGAGGGATGTCGACTCCAAACATGTGAACGCTTCTCCTCGTGGGATGGGAGGTTGAGAACGATTTGTTCCAATGGCCATGAAGACAGCCGAAGGAGATGCTATGGAGCACTTAGAGATCGGTTAGACATCAAAGACAACGAGGTCATCCACCGCATCTTGAGCTATCACTAGTCATCTTGACTCTGTCCTGCCACAGGACTGTAACAACTCTGAAAGAGAGAGTGAAACCAATGATTTCATACAAGTCTGTCTCACCTAAATTCATTTTATGCACAAATAAAAAGACATCATCCATGCAATTTTACCACTTTTACCTGTCTCAAAGTTCTGTGGCAACAGGCAAGTGATAAAGCAGGAGGTGTGGATACACTGGGAACTTTAGTCACAACCCTGCACACAGGCAGCCCAGGACATAGGGTTGTCTTCTTACTGGAAGCAGCAGTGGGATTTGGCAGTGTCCTGGGTGTCTGAGCAACTTTTTAAGGACTCACCTGCTGGTTTGGGGAAGGGGCTAGAAAAGGTGCCCTAAAAACCGTCCACTTACCCAACGCTGGCCTGTTTAACTGATGTAGGTGGGGAATCCTACCCTGAGGTCAAAACACACAAAAAATGTACAAAATCTTCTACAAAGATGATTCCACTAGCCATTGATGTGTGGAATGCACACACACTTACGGACAACACAAAATCCTGTAGTCCTGAAAGATGAATACCTTCTTTTTTGTAAGTAGTATTTTATTTTTCCAATTACATGTAAAGATAGTTTTCAACATAACTTTTATAAGATTGTGAATCCTAAATTTTTTTCCTTCTCGTCCTCTCTTCCCTCCTCCCCAAGACAGCAAGCAATCTGATATGGGTTACATATGTACAATTATGTTAAACACATTTCCACATTAGTCATGTTGTGAAAGAAGAATCAGAAGGGAAAAACCACAAGGAAGGAAAAAACAAAAAAAAGTGAAAATAGTATGCTTTAATTTATATTCAGACTCCATAGTTCTTTCTCTGGACATGGATAGCACCTACTGGGTGCAAGATATTGTACTGGACACAAGGGATAGAAAGACAGAAAGCCAGTTGCTCTCCTCAAATGTTTTACTGGGGGGGGGGGTGGTGGGGAATGTACCATGTGCATAGATTAGTAAATGTAAACAAGTTTTGAGGAGAGAGAGAGAGACAGAGAGAGACAGAGAGAGAGAGACAGAGAGAGAGAGAGAGAGAGACAGAGAGAGACAGAGAGAGAGAGAGAGACAGAGAGACAGAGAGAGACACAGAGAGAGAGAGAGAGAAAGTATTAACTTTCCACTTTCCACCTGTAATCCTGTTTGGTTAGAACTTCACAGAACAAGATGACTCTCCCAGTATTAGGTGATTACTTGAAATCTCATCATTATGCTGTTTAACTCAGCCTTGGATGCTGGTTGTTTACTCATTTCAGTTATGTCCAACTCTTTGTGACCCCATCTGGGGTTTTCTTGGCAAAGATACTGGAGTTGTTTGCCATTTCCTTCTCCTGCTCATTTTACAGATGAGAAAACTAAGGCAAACAAGGTTAAGTGACTTGCCCAGGGTCACACAGCTAGTAAGCACCTGAGGCTAGATTTGAACTCAGGAAGATGAATATTACTGTTTCAGGTCTGGCACTCTATCTTTTGCGACACCACCTGAACCTCTCCTCAGGTTGGAGGGCTAGAGGGTAGATCACTAAACTCCTCTCAAAGCCTTCCTAAATTTATAGAGGGCAGTATCTGTCCTCTCCAGCTGTCTTTACATCTCCAATCTACTGCTCTGTTTGGTTTCAAATGAAACTAGATGTCACAATGCTGGCTACTCTCTAGAGTCCTGAAGTCTCTCCCCTCCCCTTCCCTTTTCACCTTCCTTTTGTGTGTTCTCTTCCCCAATTAGATTATAAATTCCTTGAGGGCAGGGAATGTGTTTATCATTCTTTGTCTCTGTCTCTTTCTCTTTCTCTCTCTTTCTTTTTTGCATCCCCTCACTGAGCACAGTGCTTGTTACATAGGCACTTAATAAATGTTTATCAGATTTATTGAATGAACAACTAGAAAGATCAGGAAAGGATTCCTGCAGGAAGTGGCACAAGGGTTCCTGAAGGATGCTAAAGAGTCTACAAAGTAAAGTTGAGGAGGGATTGCATTCTAGGCATGAGGAAAACAGAGAGACAGGACATTGAATTTCAAACTTGGGAAACAGAAAGGAATCTAGTTAAGATGAAACATAGAGTGTGGGAAGGGGTTATCATATGCAATAAATCTAGAAAGGTTGGTAGGAGCCAGGTTGAGAAGTATTTTATGTGCCAAGCTTGAGAAGTTTGTATTTTATCTAAGCTCCCTTTCTGGAGCAGGGGAGTGATATGGTCAGGAGTTTTAAGAAGATTATTTTGATGTTGTGTGGAGGGTGGATTGGAGAAGCAGAGAGACTGGAAGTAAGGACATCACATAGGAGGTCATTGTCATAGCCTAAGTAAAAAATGATGTCTCAAGAGTGGAGAAAAAGAATTAGGATATTGTGGAAATAAATCTGACAATTCATGGTAACTGATATATTTGCTGTGGGAATAACTGAAGTTATGAACCAGGGTGACTGGAATAATGGTGGTGTTCTCAATGGAGGTAGAGAGCTTCAGAGGAAGACTGGATTAAGAAGGGAATATAACGAGTTCCATTTTGGAAATATTGAGTATGAGCTACCTGGAGGGTATCTACAAAGAGATATCCAGAAGACAATATGGAATATGAACTCAGGAGAGAACTAAGGACTGAATATCTATATTTGAGAGTCACTTGTGTAGACATCATTAAACCCTTGTCAGCTGGTGAAAATACCAATAAGAGAATGCAGAAAGAGAATAGAAAAGGGCCTAGGAAAGAATCTTGGGAGATGCCCGTAGCTGGGGGCATAGGCAGAGTATGGATGATAACTTAGCAAAGAAACAGAAATATAGGTAGAAGAAAAACTGAGAGAGTGTCATGAAAGCCAAAGGAGGAGAAAAATCTACAGAGTGGTTTAAGGGCAATGAGATAGAAATCTGTTTCTAGGTGGACAGAATGCCAGTGTGCTGTCTAGGGTATAACCAAGGATCTATCCTGTATTGGAAAGTGAGTCAGAGAGTTAACAGAAGGCCAAGAATCTGTCTCTAAGTAGACAGGAGGTCAGCAAAGCTGTCTAGAGGGATCATAAAGGCTGATCCAGGGAGAGGGAGCAGTCTGTTACCTTTAAAAGATTTAAAGGGCAGGCATAATTGGGTCAACAAGTCCAGCATCTGGAACATACATTGAGTGGCTGGTTGGTCACAGAGAGAACAAAAAAATTGATGATATTACTAATGATATCCCTGAGAGCCATCTGGAGAAGATAAAATTATACTGTATGTACTCTAAGAATGAAGGGAAATGTGCAATACATTTTAGAAAGATGTTGACATGACCTGGATAAAAAAAGGTTTTGATGCCTATATTATAGTATTTTAAGGTTTGCAAAAACATTTTTCCTTATAACAGTTATGGGAAGTAAGTAATCATAGAATTTGAGAATTAGAAGGGATTTGGGGCCTTTTAGTCCACACGCATGTGAAGTGAATAACCATTATAACATACCCAATAAATGATTTCTAGCCTTTGCTTTAAAACCTCCAAGGAGGTCTCCCCACTACCCTCAAGGCAACCCATTCCACTTTTTAAGAGCTCTAATTATTAGGAAGTTTTTCCTGACATCAAATCTTTATTTACCTGTTTAGAACTTCTACCCATTACCCTTGGTTCTGCCAAATAGAACAAATCTCACCTTTATTCCATAGGTCAGCCGTTTAAATATTTGAAGACAGCTGTCATGATCCCTTTGAGTCTTCTTGTCTCCAGGCTAAACACTACCAAGTTCCTTCAACCTATATTCATGCAGATTCAAGGCCCTTCACAAGCCTGTGTGTCCTTCTTGAACAATATCCAGAGTATCAATGTCCTTCTTAAACTACAGTACCCAGAATGGAACATGGTCTTCCAGATGAGATCTGATGAGGACAGAGTAAAGTGATACTATAAATTCCCTATTCCTGGAAGCATTGCCTCTTTTAATATAGCCCAAGATCACATTAGCTTTTTGGCTGCCACACCACATTGCTGACTCATATTGTGCTTGAAGTCCCCTAAAACCTTTCAAATATCCATGCTTCCCTTTATCTTGTGCTTGTAAAGTTAATTTTTTGACTCCAGGTATAAGACTTTACATTTATTCCTATTGAATTTCATCTTTTTTTTGTTGTTGTTTTTTAAAAATAAGTTTTTATTGATGTCTGGTTTTTCACACCATCATAAGTATCCCCAGTTTTCTCCCCCCTCTCCCTCCAGAAAACCATCCCACAGAGCAAATAACATTTTTTTTTCAAAGAGGAAAAAAATTCCAGCACAACTCATTGATACATTGAAAAAGTTAAAAAATGTGTGCAATAGGTAACTCCCACTTTACGAAAGGCTAGGCTGGGGATGTCTTCTCACATCTCTTTATTTGAACTCTGCTTGATTTTATAATTTTATTATGTTCACTTTTGATTTTTTTTGTTGTATGTTGTTGTTTCTATTTGCTGTAGTTATTGTGTACATTATTTTCTTGGCTTTGCTTACTTCACTGCATCAGTTCATGTAAATTTTTTCATGCTTCTCTGTATTCATCATTTTTATAGCATAGTAATATTCCATTACATTCATGTACTATAATTTGTTCAGCCATTCCCCTATCAATGGGCACTACTTTGTTTCCAATTTTTTTGAAACACAAAAAGTGGTAATAGAAATATTTTGATGTATATGGGGACTTTCTTCTTATTGCTAGCTTCTTTGGCATATAAGTCCAATAATGGAGTTTCTAATTTAGACTGTATGTATATTTTAGTCACTTTATTTGCCTAATTCCAAGTTGCTTTCCAAAATGATTGTGCCATATCACAGCTCCACCAACAAAGCACAATATTAATACCTATCATTCTACAACCCCTCCAACATTACAATTTTTGTGATTTTTCCCCCCCAATTTGCAGGATGCGAAAACTCAGAGTTGTTTTGATTTACATTTCTTTTATTATTAGTAACTTAGGGCATTCTTTCATGTGGTTATGAATAGTCTGCAATTCTTCTGAGAATTGTTCATATTCTATGACCACTTTTCTATGAAGAATGACTATTAGTAATATATTTTTGTTAATTATTTATGTATCTCAAATATCAAACTCTTGTCAGAGAGTTTGATACAAAGATGTCTTATCCATTCGACCACTTAAATGCATTAATTTTTTCCATGTAGAAGCTTTTTAGTTTCATGTAATCAAGGTTATCTATTTCATCTTTTGTAATTACTCTATCCCTTATTTGGTAAAGAATATATCTTCTACCCATAGCTGTTAGAGGTATATGATCAACTTCTCTTTTGATTTTTTATGTATAATCCTTAACATTATTAAGGTTATGTATCCATTTAGACTGTACTGTGGAATGTGGTATAAAAGGTGTTGGTGTAGCCCTAATTTCTGCCAGATTTCTTTCTAGTTTTCCTAGCAGTTTTAAAAACTTAAATAGGGAAGTTTTTCACCCTTGGTAATTAATGTTTTCTACTTTATCAAACACTGAGTTATTGAGTTCCATTTTCCCCTAATTTTCCCTTGTCTAGTCTATTCCATTGATCTATTTCTCTCTATTTTTTTTTAAACCAATCCTGGATTTGAAGACTAATACTTTATAATATAGTCTGAGGTCTAGAAGTACTATTCCCCTTTTGTCCTACATCTCTCCAATTCTAGGTGGTGCTGAAGGGCAATAGCTGCTGTCTCCCACCAATTAAAAATCACTCAGCTAAAGCCTTTTACTAGCTAACTTCTTATAACTACCTACGCTCCAACATAGCAGCTCCCTAGCCTACCTCTCCCCTATGTATCTTCAGATTTCTGTGTGAGGTTCTTTTTATAACCTTTTTCCTTTCTTTTGTTCCTATACAATTTATTGGCTTTTATGAGAGCTTCCTAACTCTCACTGAGTCATCTTTCACTTAAAAAGTCATAACTTCCCTATCAAATGATAGATCTTTAATAATCATACCTGTTTCCAAATATTTCATTTTTTAGCTTTACCTTATTCAGTCAGATCCCCAATGTTCTACAGCTCTGAAGGCTTCAACCTGGCTCTCCACCTCTAAGATGCCCTTGACATTGTATTTCTTTACATTTACATTTTTCCATTTTAAAAATATATTAAAGATCTTTCTGTGCCTCTTTATAGCATTAACTGTTTCCCTACAAGAGAAGCATCATATTCTATCATTTATAGGGGGATTATAGTCTTTATATTTATACCACAGTTCATTTTCTGCACCGAATTATTAAAATCTTATGTTAAACCTGTGTTTCTTTATACTCATATACTATTTTTTATTAAACAGTTTTATTTAGCTTTATTTTTAAAAATTTTTTTGTTTTTATTAAAAAAGTTTTTATTAAACAAAACTCTTGTTCATCTAAAATGGCAGCAATTTCTTACATCTTTTGATAATTAGCATACATCTTTTCCTTGAACCAAAAATACTCTTTATATCCTTTTCATAACCAAAATGCTCTAAATGAAAAGATCCTTGAAAGAACAGTGTACCTCACACATGCTGTCTATACTCTACTCTACATTACTGATGGAGACATTAAATAACACAGAGCCAACCATAGATACTTGGGATACCAGAAACTGCCTGCCACATTGGCTCTGGACCATTAATAACTACTTTTTGATTCCAACCATTCAACCAATTCTGAACAAATCTAATTGTATAATCAGCTAATCTTTTCATTTTTCTCCACAAAGAAAGTACGAGATAATTTAACTCTGCTAAACTCTAGGCAAATTACATTCACAGTGTTCTCCTTATCTACAAGTTTAGTAATCCCATCAAAAAAGGAAATAAGGTAAATCTTTCATGACTTGTTTTTGATGAAGCCATTCTGTCTCTTTAATAATTCCATACTAGATGTTCACCAACTATCTCTTTGATGATCAGTTCTAATATTTTCTTAGGAAGTGAAGTCAAGATTACTGGCCTATAGTCTGCAGACTCTGTTTTCTCCCACTTCCCCCTCCCCCCCTTTAAAAATTGAGACATTTGTCCTTTTCTGATCTTGTGGAACCTCTCCCCTTTGCTATGACGTTTCAAATATTACTGACAGTGGTTTAACAACCACATCAGGAAGTTTATTTCATATAAGAGGATGTAGTTACTTTGGGCCAGATGACTGAAATTCATCTAGGACAACTAGGTAGTCTCATATCATTCGCTGACTTATCTTGGCTATCAGTTCTTGATGAGTCACTTTTGTTTTGTCATTTCCTGTTTAACTGGCATTGTCCTTGGCTGAAAAAACAGAATCAAAATAAAGATTGAGCAGCTCTATACTTTTCCTTGTTAGTTTTCATCATCCCACTCATCCCAAGTAAATATCCTCTCCCTCCTTTGATCCTCCTTTTTCTCTTGATATTAGTCCCACCGCTCCCACTCTCCAGAGGGAAAGGAAGATGTTCCTTTGCCAGCCTCAGATAATTTTGAATGTTATTTTTACAGGATTATGCCATTCTTTACTATTTATCCTATGTTATTTGGCTTTGCTTCCATTTTGTATACCTTTCTTTAAAAAATCTAACTTGGTTGGTGAGTTCCTTAGCCATCCGTATCAGTCACTTCAAATAGATTCCACTTTTCATTCTCAATGGAATTGTTTCTCTTTGTGTTTTCACAATTTCATTCTTGATGATCTCCTATCCTTCTTGGATTAACTTCCCATGTGGCATTTTAGTTCATGGATTGTAGCATTTTTATCCAAGTATTATTATTTCAATTTTACAGATGAGGGAACATCGATTCTACCTGCATCTGCCCCCTTCTCTCCACTCACAACACAACACCTCTAATGCAGGCCCTCGCCATCTCTCCTCTGGACTACTGTGATAACCAATAAATGAACAAGTATGTAGTAAATGCCTATGATATGCTAAGCATTGTCCTAGGCACTGGGGATATAAATACAAAGGAAGAAGCAATTCTACTCTCAAAGACTGACTGGTCACTCAGTATCAAGTCTCTCCAATACATCGTCCACGTAACTGCTAAAATTCCTGAAACCTGGTTTCACCCATATTATTCTCCTACTCAAAGAGTTCCAGTAACTCCCTATGACTTCTAGTATCAAATATATTTTTCTTTGTTTGATATTTATGATGTGGTCTTACTCTATATTTCCAATCTGATCACACATTTCTCCTCTTCATATATCCTATTTTGTTCCTTGTATTCCATTTCTTGTCTTCCTGCCTTTTCATAAATTGTCCCCCATACTTGGGATGTCCTTGCTTCTGCCACTTGAAATCCCTACTTTCCTTCAGGTGTTAATGCAAATACTGTCTCCTTCAACAGACCTTTCTTGATTTCCTACTTGTTAGTTCCTTCCTCCCTCTGAAATAACTTTGAATTATTTTGTATGTATCCTATATTTATCTATCTATGACCATGTTATAATATACTACACCCAATGAAATGTAAACTCCTTGAGGGTAGGGATTCTCTCATTTTTATATTTGCATTTTCAGCATGTGCTATAACTTGGAATATAGTAGGTGCTTAATAAATGCTTGTTGATTCTCATCTTCCTCCAAACACACACTCTTCTCTCTTACCTGTTCCGAGTCATTCCTTTTTCCCTTGCACTTCTTTCACCATCTTCACTCCAAAACAGCTTTTCCTACTCCTATTAATATTTCTTGAAAACTCTACCTTTACAGGCGGATCATTTTGGAGCTTCTTAGCCATTTTATAAGCTGCTCATCTTGATAGCTGTGTTGGAGAAGAAGAGTCTGCCTGCATCTTCACAGAATGTTGGAGCTGGCAGGGACCTTAGGGATCATCTAATTCAATCCCCTCATTTTATAGAGAAAATAGAGGCTTAGAGAGAAGTGACTTGCCTGAGATGACCACATTCTTTTCTAGACTCTCTCCTCTGGAGGCTCTTTACTTAGTCATTTGTTGAAAAGTAACACACAATTATTGCCCACCATGCCACATACTTAAGTGTTACATTTTGTATTGCAACTAGAATCTTGCTTTCCAGTAGAAGCCTACTTATGGAGTATTGAATCCCTTAGAATGGTGAGTTAGAACTTTTTTGGGTCTTCTGGAATCAAACCAGTTTGCTGCAGGGTGTATCATGTATACATATACATATGTGTATATATAAAATATATATACATACACACATATGTATATACACATATATGTATATGTGTAGCTGAGTAAGTTTTTTTTAAACGGTGGAGGTTTAAAAAAAAGGACAGAGAATGGTTCCTAAAAATGGAGGAAGAATCTGAGACCCAAGGGGAAAAATGAAAAGAAAAGAAATGAAATTAAAAAAATGAAAAGAAAAAGAAAAGAAAAGAAAAAGAAGTTTGTGAAAAAGAAAATTCAATTTAGTGTCCTTTCTCTGGTCTACCTTCAACCTGCACTCAGAGGCTGGTTCCCTTGGGGGATGTCTATCTTAGGTTCAGGACACTCTGTGAGTGTGTGCTCCTAAAACAATAGTCAGGAGCCCGCATCAGTGCGCTTACCTCCAATAACCAGTCAGAGGATACAATTTAGTAGAGTAACATAGTAAGAAAACATCTTCCTGATATGGCTGGGTTGGACTCCACTTTAAGTACACAGGCCATCAATGGGAGAGTGGATACACATAGAGTTCCCAAGCAAAGAGGCACAAACATAGAGAACACATATGTCAAAGGCATTTACAAGGAAGGATAATATGCCTGTGTTGCTGACTTCCTGTTGTTCCCATTGACCTTAGTCCTATAGTTTCCACCAGACCCTGCCCTGACGCTCCACTAGCCTCTGCTCTGCTGGACAGTGTTCCGATGGTACACTGGTCACTGCCAGACGCAGCGTGACTGGAGTCCCTACCATCTTCTGGCCCAGCTGAAATTCTTGGCTATGGTACCGTTCAGCTCTTCCTGAAACAGCAAAAGACCCTATTCTAGTATTAGCAGAAACCTCCCTAGTGTAGTGTAGTCTTACCCTGGAGCCACCTTTAACACCCAGAACATCCTCACCCTGGATCATTTATCTGTCATGCCAGTCCCCTTATTGCATCGGTGAATTTCTCCTAGGGCTTCCATTTTGGAGAAGGATTCATACCGGCCAATTTTTATTTCCTTCCTGAGTATACTTCTGACTTTCTGGGCTTCAATTATGCCTCTATAGTAGTCGCCTTGGAGTCTTGCCTTCTTCTTAGCACTCGGAGCTTCCTCACAGTAGAACGTCCATCCTTTGTGCCATCCCCCTTCTCCCATTGGTGAGTGACATTTTGAAAAGGGGTCCAGGACTGCCAATCTTTATTTCCCTCCAGGCTGTGTTTCTTCTGTTTTTCAAGACTTCAACACCATGCCTCTTAGGGTATCTTCTCCCTCCTTTCACTACCCACTTTCTGCTTTCTTTGTGTGTTATCTTCTTGCATTAGACTGTAAGCTCCTTGAAGGCAGGGACTGTATTTTGCCTTGTATTTGCATCTTCAGTGCTTAGCACAGAGGCTGGCCCATGGCAAAGGCTTAATAAATGTATATTATCTTTCTTCACCTTGCCTGCTCCTCCAGTTTTGCTTCCTCAGAGCCTCCATTCTGAGGGTGCTTTCAGGTAACAAACTCTCTGGAACAAAGAGTGAGGTGGCTGCAGTGAGCAAATGCCCACAGAATTGGCCTTTTTCTCTCTTGAGGACTCTCCTTGGTACAGGTCTAGGTTCTTTGGTCAGAGAGCTCACTTTAGTTCATGGTGGCTATTCATTTCCCAAATTTACATCTCTGAATACTATATCATAAACTAGACTGTGGCCATTTAAGGTTCTCCAGGATGCTAAACTAATCATGTAAATGATTAGGCAGAGAAAAGGCACATGCACAATTTATACACAGAGGGCAAATCCACGGTCTTTGCCAACTTCTCAGCTGCAGGGTTCCCGACCTTTCCATATGCAAATGTGGTTGTTTGAGCTTTGAAAGGGGCACAGCCTTACAACCAGTCATACATCTGAAAGGGACTCTTTACATCAAGATAAACTCAGGATGATTTTTAATAATGCTCAGGCAAATGATCTGTGATTTGCAATTTTCTCTATCTTAGTAGTAGTTAGGTCTTATGGATCTGCTCAAGGCATGTAGAAATTAAATGACTTGCCCTGGGACATGGAATTATGTTAGAAAGCAAAATTTAACTCAAGTTTTCTTGACTCCAAACCTAGCCTTCTATATACTACGCTATCTTACTCCCTCTAATTGGCAACGTTCATTAGACCAAAAGTATTGATGTGAAAAATGCAATTCAGTGTAGCTAGGTCCTAAAGTCCAAGGAAACAAGCTCCCATTTCGTCCAATGTTTTAATGTTTTTAACTTTAGGTAGATTTCTTTGTGCAGTCTGTTTCACTCTGCTGCTTCAAATACAGAGAAATTGCTTTATTTGGTCTTAGCAAATGAAGTTCTTAGCAGTCCAGGGTAGAATGACAGAGTGCAATTTTAATTTCATAGAGAAAATTTTGCTTGTTCTTTATTTAGGCAATAAATACAGAGAAGGTGCCAATTTTCTTGGGTAGAGCAAATCTCTCACTGGGAGTTTCCAATGCTAATGAATCACAGGTCTGGTTAAAAACAGTGTTGTTTTTTTTTCTTCCAGATTTTGTTTTAATGGCAAGTGATGAAAGGGTTTGACATATTTTTTAAGATGTAAAATTTGAAATAGAATAATAGTAAGTACTTACACAGTGCTTTAAGATTTGCAAAGTGCTTTATGAATAGTTTCTCAATTTATCCTCACAATAGCCTTGAGATGTAGGTGCTGTTATTATCCCCATTTTACAGATAGAGAAATGGGTAACTCACTCTCACATCTCCAACTAGGACTGAGAGAGGCTAAGTGACTTGCCTAGGGACAAACAATTAGTAACTGTCCACAACTGTATTTGAATGCAGGACTTATTGGCTCCAGGTTCAACCCTCTATCCGTTTGGTCACCTAGCTGCTGTCTTGAGAGGTTTAGATTATAGAATGAAAGAGATAATGTGTGGGTGGTAGAAGTGAGACTGGGTTTATGTGGTAGAGAATATGGTGGTGGATGGTGGAATTTCTAATCTGTCATGTACCTCAATACTATATTAGTCTTCCTTGAAACATAGTGTGCATCATGTCACTCTTTGCTCAAAAATCTTCAGTGGCTCCCTACTGCCTAGAAGAAAAAATTCAGGCTAACACCTTAGCCTAGGCTTTCTGGACCTCCAAAATCTGTCGTTCAACCTACCTCTTAAATTTTATTTACTAGAGTCCTGGCCTTTCACTACTCTTAGATTTGGGTGTGTTTCTTGGTGGTAATCAATGATTTAAATCACAGCCTGCAGCATCAGTCCCCACCTGTTGTGTTTTTCCATTGTTAAGCATTCCAGAGACACATACATTCACTAGCAAGCCATTTAATTTAGACATAAAAACAAGGAAGGGAATCAAATAGTAATATGTATCCTGTGATCATACACAAAGAGAAAAATGTTCTACACTAATCCTTTCCTTTTTAAAATTTTTTTTTTAAATTTTTAGGCAATTGGGGTTAAGTGACTTGCCCAGGGTCATACAGCTAGTAAGTGTCAAGTATTTGGTCTCAGGCTGGATTATGAACTCAGGTCCTCCTGACTTCAGGGCCAGTGCTCTATCCACTGTGCCACCTAGCTGCCCCTACTAATCCTCTTCTAATGACTTTCCTAATTGATTCACTGTCTCACTGATCGCCCCCCCCCCCATGATTTCTTCAAGGCTTTTCATCCCTCATTCATCCTCCCTTGGATCACCCTTCCCCAGCTCTCTCAGCTGAGAACTTTACCTCATATCTCACCGAATCTACAGAGGCCATTCCCTGAAACATCCTTCTTCTACTCTCCTCATCTCATATCACTTGTATGTCTTTCTCTACTATCGCCTTTTACACCTGTCGAAAAGTAAGAGGTGATCCTTTTCCAAGGCAAAACCCTCTACCTGCATGCACGATCCTATCCATCCAATCTTCTCCAGCACATTGCTCACTCTGTCATTGCCACTCTCTTACTAATCTTAAATCTCTCCTTGTCTACTGAGAGCGTTCCTGCTGCCTGCAAATGTGCATGTCTCCCCATCTTCAAAAACACTCTTCCTTGATTTATCAAGGACTATCTATTGTTCTACATCTCTCTTCCCTTTTGTGGCTTACCTGCTTGAGAAGGCTTTTTGAAAATCCATGCCTCCACTTCCTTTCTTCCCTCTCTCTCTCTTCTTAGCTCTTTGAAGTCTGTCTTCCAACCTCATCATCCAACTAAAACTGCTCTTTCCAAAGTTACTAGTGTTCTCTCCATTGCCAAATCTAGTGTCCTTTACTCAATCCTCATCCTTCTCTCTGCAATCTTAGACACTGTCAATCACCTCAAAATCACTTGTCTTCTCCTTGAAACTTCCTTCTCTCTAGGTTTTTATGATATCATTCTCTACTGGTTTTCCTCCCATCTGATTGCTCTTTCTCAATCTCCTTTGATGGTCTTCATTCAAGTCATGTTTCCTAATTGTGGGTATCCTCCAAGGCTCTGTCCTGGTTCCTCTACTCTTCTCTCTATACTGTTTTACATGGTAATCTCATCAACTCCCATGGATTCAATAATCTCTGTGGCGATGATTGTCAGATAGATCTATTTGTCCAGCCCTAACTTCTCTCCAAACCTCTGCTCTCACGTCTCCAATGGCCCATTGGACATCTTAAACTTGATGTTTCATAAACATCTTAAACTTAAATGTCCAAAACAGAACTCATTATTTTCTCCACCTCCCTGACCACCATCTTCCCTAAAACCATCCTATCTCCCTACTTTTCCTATTACCTACAAGGCTCTTTATCTTGTCAGTCCTATGTGACACTTTAAGCATTGCTTTTTAAACCTCCTAACTTGTAGTCCCTTCTCCAGTCAGGGTCTTTGCCTGGTGATATCACCAGGATGCAGGGACATGGGAGATGATCTCTCAGCCCCAAGAATGGTAGGAAATGGCATTCTGTGAACACATTCTTTATACCACTATTCCTCAACAACAACCTACTCCATATCAAGTGTTTACTTTTTTTTCAGTAGTGGGCCCCATGATCAAAAATCCATGTGCATATGGGGCTTGTGAATTTAGTTAATTACATTCATTAGTAATTGTGATTACTAATTAACCTAAGTAAGCTTGCAAAATAACTGGTTCTAGTTAGTCTAATACTTGACAATTAATGGTGGCGGCAGTGGGTAGGTAGTTAGACTACATTTTTTGTTTTTTTTACTTTTGGATTGGATATGCAATTTCACTGATATTGGGAACTCCTGGTGAGGAACACCTCTACCAGTGTAACACAGTTCTACAACTTCGAGTCTTAAAGAGATGCCTGTATTACTGAGAAGTTGAGTGACTTCCCCAGGGCCGTACAACCAGCATGTACCAAAGGCGGAACTTGAACCTGAATCTTCCTGACTGTGAGGTAGGATTTTATCTACCATGCCACAATACCTCTCCATTATTGCTTGCATGCTAATTAGCTTTTTAAAAAAAATCTGCTAAAAACCTCAGAGGGTGGAGGCAGGGGTCATTTGACCTAAAGGATGGCTATTGTATACTCAGGCTCTATTTTATTAGAGGCTATCTTCCCAGCAGGGCATGGAAGGAAGAAAATGAGTATGTATTAAGCACCTACTGTGTGCCAGGCATTATGCTAAGTGCTTTGCAAATATAATTTCATTTGATTCTCACAATCACCCTTGGAGGTAAGTGCCTCCAATTATTATTATCCCCATTTTACAGATGAGGAAACCAAGGCAGAGGGTATGTGACTAGTCTAGCGTCACAAAGCAATTAAGTATCTAAGTTTGGATTCAAACTCAAGTCTTCCTAAATCCAGGCCCATTGCTCTATCTACTGCTCCAACTAGCTGCCTCTTGGAAACATGGAAACTATGTTTACACTGTTAACCCTCCTTCTTCCTCTCCATCTAAATCCTAATCATTAGCTAAAATCCTGCTGAAGCCCATCTGATTTCCTATTTCTGGAGTTCCCCTAGTCTTTGAAAGTAGGATTGCTTAACCCCTACCTGTAGATCCAAACCCACCCCAGATTGTGGCATGAATCTTTCTCCAAAGCAGAGAGAATATAATACAGGACAGCCAAGGTCACTAGGTCACCATTGCTATTCTTACTCTTGGCCCAAATTTGGTTCCTCACTAAAGGGGTTCCTGTCTGGTTCACTTAGGATAGACTCCCTTCCCTTTCCCCTCCCCCTCCAGTCCTCATAGAATCTGACTTCTCTTTCACTGAATTCTTGTTTCTCTGAGTAGATTTCTGATGCCTTCTATTGGACACCTAGCACCAACTATTGCTTGTACTTGTCATATACCTGCTTGGATAGAAACTTTGGATCTTGGATTCTGTTTGAACTTTTAGATAAAAGTACTTACTTCCTGCCTGTCCTTGTTTTCTATAGATGGATCTTCTGGTTTTATAGCTACCATCAGCTCTGTTGCTATACCTGTTTCTAGAGTAACTGAGTTTTGGCCTTGTTTTTGTACTTAAACTTAAGACCTTTGCCTGATTCTTTGGTCTTTCTGAGCAGATGCGAGGAACGAGGGACTGAAAGACGGTCCAAACTTGAACGTAAGTCTATGGAGATAACGGACAGCTACAATACAAGGTGATTAAATGTCTGAACCAAGTCTGTGATTCAGAACCAGGGTCGGTCTAAGTCAGGCGCTCCCCATCTAGGGTCTATGGACTCCCCGATTTCAGGAGTCCGTGAACTTGTACGGGAAAAAAAGCACATCTTTATTTTCAGTAATCTCTAATTTAAATTTAGCTTTTCCATCTGTCATTGTGCTAATATCTACCAGTGTTCCCCACCACACGGGTTAGGCCCACCCCTCTTCCTTCCCTCTTGAGACACAGATTTCCTTAAAAGAGACAAAGCAGTCCCAGGACCTTATCGTACCCCTGCTACAGCTTCTTTTCTCACTCTCTACAATATGGGGTGGGTCCAGGTTCTTCTTCTTTCCCTCCTTCAACAGGGATTAACTTTCCCCCAAAAAAGACAAAGTTGTCCCAAGCACTTGATTAGCCCCAGCTTCCTGGTCATCTAAGGGCACTAAAAAGTCCCGGTCCTATGGAGTCAGGGACCCATAGACTTGGTAGATTTTTGAAGACCAAGTGAATCATGCTGTCCTTCATCATTTCCTGTCCTGAAGACCAGATGCAGTTCTATATGGAGACAAGGGTGGCCACTTCCAAAGAAGTTAAGGGCCACTATATCCTTGTTACAAATCCTTGCTGTTTCAGGGCTAACTAAACCTTCATTTCCTAACTGTTCAATGACATGAGTGTCTCATTTTGTTCAGACATTGTAACTGAACTAAGAGAATGCTGTTGTTAGATTGACCTCCTGCGCTACCAAATTTTAACTGAAGCAACAAAGGTTATTCTGAGAGGGGTGTTCAAAGACTTTGTCGGATTGTCAAAGGGGTCCACGACACAGGAAAGATTAAGAACTCTCGTCTAAATGAAAGACCATTGGTAAGGTAGGGGCACTGATGTAGAACTTTAAGGTTTCATGACACCTTCTCTTTCACAGATAGTTGTTCTTTCACAACTGTCCCATGAGGTAGGGAGTGTAAGGGTTATCATCACACTGCTGTTGATGAGAAAATGGAGTCTCAGAAAGACAAAGTAATTTGTTCAAGATCACATAGTTAGTAAGGGTCAGAAGTAGAATTGAAAGCCAGATCCTCACTGTTCTTCCTCCTACACCAAACTGCCTCTCCTGTCTTATGTTCTTTGAGAGATCTAAGTCACACAGCAGGACCTATGTCCCACCTAAAAAGGTGGAGACTGACTGTGGGATTAACAGAAATGCTGGCTTACTTCTGAGACAGTGAATTCCTGATGTGGAGATCCTTCTATTTATATTATCTAATGTTACAGTTGCAGCTGTGGTGTATTGGAGAGAGCAATGAATTTGGAGTTAGACCTGGTTCAAATTCTACCTTTCCCACCTATTACCTTTGTGACCTTGGAGAAATCACTGTGTATCTTAATTTCCACATGTATAAAGTAAGTATAATAATATCTGTACTACCTACCCTAAAGGATAGCTAGGTGGCACAGTGGATAGAGTGGCAGGCCTGAAGTCTGGAGGATTCATCCTTGTGAGTTCAAATCTGTGCTCAGATAGTTACTAGCTATATGACCCTGGGCAAGTCATTTAACCCTATTTGCCTCAGTTTCCTCATCTGTAAAATGAGCTGGAGAAGGAAATAGCAAACCACTCCAGTATCTTTGCCAAGTAAAATACCAAATGGGATCACAAAGAGTTGGACATGACTGAAAAATAACTGACCTACCCTACAGTGTCGTTGTAAGTGATAAAGTGAGATCAATCAATCAGCAAGTATTTATTAAGTACCAACTATTTATTATTTATTATTATTATTACTATTTATTAAGTACCAACTTTCTTGAGAAAGATTGAAGGCAAAAGAAAAAGGGGATGGCAAAGGATGAGATAGATAGATAGTGTCATGGAAGCAACTAACATGAACTTGGACAGACTTCGGAATATAGTGCAGGACAGAAGGGCCTGTTGTTCTATGGTCCATGGGGTCACAAGGAGTCAGACACAACTGAACAACAGCAACAATGTGCCAGGTATTTTTCTAGATGTTGGGGGATCCCATCTCCAGAGCACATGTGGGGTGTTTTACCTGCTGCCAGTCCATGATGAAGAGGCTGGGGATCCTGCTTCTGGAAAGGGATGATGAGTATTGATGGAAGGGCCCTGCTCACAAAGTACAAACATTCTGTATGTAACTGGTTCTCCTTACCACAATGGTGAAAAGATAAGACTGTGGATTGACTGCCAACTTGGAACTGAGGTGTATTCATAAGGCACTAACTAGTCAAAACAAATCTCTGGCTCTTTCTTATTGGTTGCTTGGCCTATCCTAATGGTTAGCAGAGGTGCAGACTCATAAATCCATCTAATATGCTGAATTTGAAAGTGAGTTCAGTGGGATGAATTTTTGTAGCAGCTGAGTTAAGTTTGTGCTCCTAGGTGTTAGAGGGAAATGTTTATACTTCTATCCTGGCCATATCTTCTTAGAAAATATCACTTTGTAAAAGCCAATTGATGTTAACTGGTTAAATGAAATAGGAGTGCTAATCATGGGTGGTTAATATCGTAGAAAACATTGGGAATGGGGGCTCAAACTGATCCTTAGTTCCTCAGGATTAACCCTAGAAACTTGAAGGAAGGAAGGAAACAAGCATTTATTATGCACTTATTTTGTTATAGATAGCTAGGTGGCTCAGTGGGTAGAGCCCTGGGCCTGGAGTCAGGAACATCTGAGTTCAAATACAGCCTCAGACTCTTACCACTGTGTGACCCTGGGCAAATCACTTAACCTCTGTTTGCCTTAATTCACTGGAGAAGGAAATAGCAAAATGCTCTAGTACCTTTGCCAAGAAAACCCCATGGACAGAATGGTCCATGGGGTTACAAAGAGTTGGACACAACCGAATGACTGAACAACATGTTATAAGTTGGAGTGCTTAGCGCTGGTATATACTAGCACTACAAATACCAGCAAAAAGAAACACAGTCCCTGCCCTCAAAAGAGCTTAACTTCTAATGGAGAAGATAATACCAAGCTGAAGAGAAAGGGAGGCAAGGGAAGATGTAGCCAGTTTAGCTCTGGGAACTTGACCAGCTATGGAGTGTGTAGGTTGGGAGAGTACGTCCAGATCATTACTGCATAAGTATATGTGTGTGTGTGTGAATGTGTGTGTATATGTGTATGTATATATGCCTATGTAGCAAATATATGTATGTATAAAGTATATACACAATGTATATATACACATGCACATGCATAGGTATGTATATAGCACACACATGTGTATAATGCATGTGCTGATGTACCTCAAAGGCACATGTGCATGTACATGTGTGTACATGCACATGTGTATGCATACACATATAAACATATTTTTATACACATATATATAAACATACACAGAGGCAGTGAGGTATTGAAGTGGACTTGGAGTCAGGAAGTCCTGAGTTCAAATTCTGCCTCCCACACTTACTAGTTGTGTGTCCCTGAACCAATTACTTAACCTTTCAAGGTCTCAGTTTCCTCATGTATAACATGGATATAATGATAGCACCTACCTCACGGGGTTGTTGTAAGGATCAAGTGACATAATAATATGAAGTGTTTTGCACACCTGAAAGCATTGCATGAATGTTTTCTATTATTATCTGTTACTATTATTATTACATATGTATATATATATATATATATAATATAAGGTTAATTTTTATGAGGAGGTACTAACTTATAGGGGAGAGGCCTCCAATAGGAGACAGCATTTGAGGTCTGCTTAGAAGGAAACTCAGGCTTCTCTAAGATGGACATGACTTAGGGATGCATTCTAGGCAGGAGGGGCCAGCCTAGATGATGATGGGTAAGTCATTTTACCTCTCTGTCCCTCTTTTTCTTTGGGAAATGAGGAAATTGGAACAGACGACCTTTAGGTGACCTTGAAGGTCCCTTGCAGCTCTAAGATTCTCTGATTGTTGTGGCTTGGCAACCTCACCATTTGCTTGTTCTACTTTGAAAAGTCAGTCTTGACGTCATTGGGGTTGGCTAAAGCAGATCTGGGAGCTTACAAAACAACATTGGGGAAGGTTTCATAAAAGTTCCTCTTGGGAGTCTTTAGCAACAATAAAAACTGTAGTTTAACTAATTCATAGGAATCGGTTGTCCTGTTCTGACAGAGTCCTGTTCTTTGTCATTTTCCAAGAAAATCTCCTTGGTGTTCTGCCCTCCTTCCTCCCTTCTTCCCCATTCCACTTTCAGTTTCTATATAGACTTACAAGGATCTGCTGAGCTTCTCCAGTTCAAGGGCATAATTTAGATTGGGTTTCAGAAAGCAGATTCTAAAGGGGTGGAATGACTATATCTTTTATCATATAAAAATCATTATTTGAAGGAAGGAAGCTAAAATCATTAGAAATTTCGAGACCTATCATTTGTCCAGGCTTTCAGAAGCTGGAAATACCTTTGAGGGTCATCTGCTATCACATTTCCTTTAACCAGTGATTAACCTCTTTTGACCTCAGCAATCCATCCAGTTTCAGAGCCCCACCACAGAAACTGGAAGAACAGAACCAGAAAAATCACACTTGGATGGAAACCAATACTCTTTTGTGGGTGCCTAGCTTATGAGATCTCTTCTCTCTCATCTGCTTCTTATAAAAACTAGGCAAGAATCAGACAAGAATGACCCAAATCCTACCCACCCTTCAAGGCCTAATTTAAGGCCCACCTTCTCTATAAAACCTTTTTTTCTTTTTTCTTTTTTGCTCCAGCCTTTGGTAATCTCTCTGTTTTCTGAATTTCTACTGCGTTTAGTCATTCCATCCCATTTAGCATTTAATTCTTCTTCAGTTGTTTTATGTGTATTTGTCTTACCTCCCTAACTTGAGGAATGTGGAGAGCTGACTCAAAAAGACCTGAGCTGTCACCTCCAATCTCAGACATCTACTGGCTGTGTGATTCTGGGCAAGTTACTTAATCTCTCAGTAGTCTGGGCAATTCTCTCAGACTATAATTTGCAGAGCAGGTGCTTATCTGCATTGGCAGAGGGAATTTCCTCCCTGGGAATTCTCTAAAACAATGAAATCACTGGGTCTGGACACTCCATCCCCACCCCCACCAAATATAAAATGTATATTAAAGATATAAAAGCCAGGCGCGGTGGTGCATGCCTACATTTCCTTTTACTGGGGAAAGACTTAAGAGGTTTGTTGCTCCTTTGAGTTTGTGACTTATGAGCTGCAGGAGTACTAAGATGAGCTGAGTACCCACACTAGGTCTGGTACTACTTGGGTGAGTGCTCGGAAGCAGGAGACAGCCAGTCTGCCTAAGGAGGAGTGAATTAGTCCAGTTGGAAAAATGGAGCAGGTTAAAGCTTCCGTACAGATCAGGCCTGTGAGTGGCTATCACACTTCTAGACCTTGTGAAATAAATAGATTCTCTCCAAAAAGAAAAAACAAAACCAAAACTCTAGTATTGGTCCCACCAAGTTCACTTCCAAAGGTGGCGCTGCTGTTGGGTGAGTCCTTCTGCTGGGCCAGGGTCCTAAACGTTGATCCCAAAGATCTCTCCCCAGTTGTGGTCTAGCTGCAATAACCAGCTTGGATTCCAACTTCCAGATTCCTGTAATTCACCCTCCCACTCCATATCAGAGACTATATTCCTTGTACCTAGATTAAAAAAAAGAAGAATGAACAAAGAAGCCATGGGATCATATGACCTTAGAGGGGAGGAAAGTCTTGCCCTCTTTCCCTTATAGTCTTACCAGACACCATGAATGGAAGGGTTTTTTTTGCTCCTTGGGGTTACCAAAGTAGTCAAGAGATGGTCCAAGTTGGCTCAAGCCCCTCTGAAGGTACAACAGTTTGGGTTATTCAGCCAATGGAAAAAGGCTCCTCCCAACCATGTGATAAACCAACTGGACCCAGTTACAGAATGTTCATGCATGCTCCAATCTCTCCAAGGCACTCTTCTATTCATTACCATGATTTTTTTTTTGAAGCAACTCCCTGGTATTCTCTGTGTAGAGATGCCATCTTAGCAAGCTGATGGGGTCTACACCTGCATGTGCACCAGACTCCCATTACAAGAACATTCCCCACCAATGAATCAGTCATTTAGTAAAGCCCTTACTGTGTGCCAGGCACTGTATTAAGTGCCAGGAATACAACTCTCTCTCTCTCTCTCTCCCTCCCTCTCTCTCTCTCTCTTTCTCTCTCTCATACCCTCTTTTCTGCTGCTTTCAGAGGAGGAAGATCATGGTTCACTCGCAGTATGGGCATCACAAACTGAGCCAGGAGGGAGAGTACTTTCCCCACCTCTCTTTGACCCTGGCTCCAGATCTAAGAGAAGGGCCTGGGGGTCTATCTTCTTTGTTGTTTTCCTTCTCAATTTCAGGTGCTAAAGGTGTTCTCCCCAATGAACTTTGGAGTTCAAGTCAAGGTGATCTTGGAGACAGGATTGCATGTGAGATCTTGTGGCTAACCAGCCCTACAGAAAAAGCCAGAGTGCCTGAGGCTTTGGACTTGGGACTGGGACTGTGTACTATAGGAAACTATGAACCTAGTTCATGGTGTTTCCTCCCCTTCCAGGCCTGAGGAGGCTAAAAGGGGAAAGGTATTAAGCCCCACATCAACCAATCAATCAATCAACATTTATTAAGCACCTAATATGTTCCAGGCACTGTGCTAAGTGCTGGGTATACAAAAAGAGGCAAAGGCAGTCCCTGCCCTCAAGGAGCTCTCAATCTAATGGCAGAGACATATAACCAAATATATACAAAGGAAAATTTATACAGGACAAATAGGAAATAATTAACAGAGGGAAGGCACTGGAATTGAGAGGGGTTCTACTTCCTGTAGAAAGTGGGATTTTAGTTGAGACTTAAAGGAAGTTAGAGAGGTCAGTAGTCAGAGCAGAGGAGGTAGAGGAATAGGGGACAGCCAGACAGAATGACCAGAGCTGAGAGAAGGAGTATCTCATTTGTGGAACAGCCAAGAGGCCAGTGTCACCAAATGGAAGGGTACCTGTTGGGGAGCAAGGTGTAAGAAGACTGGACGTCTGTATTCTTTGTATGTGTATTTGTGATTATACCTTTTGAAGTAAATATTCCTATTAGTAAAAACTAATCCAATTGTTAGTGCTTAAATGCAACGGGTGTAGTGGACAGATCGCCATAATCGAGGGAACATCGTTGGTGGGGACTGTAGCCGTTTTGTAGAGAGCCTAGGCACCTCCTAAAGTGCCAGAGAACCCTGAGGGGGATGAGATAGCATACCCGGCCTTCAGACAGTGGAGACTAGAAAAGTAGGAAGGGGCCAGGTTGTGAAAAGTTTTACAGGTCAAAGGATTTCACATTTGATCGGAGAGGTAATAGGAAACCACTGGGAAGCTAACATGGTCAGATCTACACTTTAAGAAAATTATTTTGGCAGTTGTGTGAAGGATAGCTCAGAGTACGAAGAGATCTGAGGCAGGGAGATCCACTAGAAGTCTACTATAATCTTCCAGGTGAGAGGTGATGAGGGCTCGAAATAGCCTGAAACTGTGTGGGTGAAGAGAAGGGGAGGTATGCAAAAGATTTTGTGAAAGTAGAAATGACAAGATTTTGCAAAAGATTGGTTATGGTGAGAGAGGGAGGAGTCAGATGTGGCAAGGTTGCAAACCTGGATGATAGGAAGGATGATTTCAACCTTGGTAGCAATAAGGAAGTTCAGAAGGTGGAGGGGAGGGAATTGGGGGGTAAGAAAAGAATTATCATTTGGCTGTATCATGTTTGAAATACGTATGGGACTATCAGTTTGAAAAGTCTAATTGGCAGATGTTGACGTGGGTCTGGAGCTCAAGGGAGAGACTAGAGTCAGATAAATAGATTTAGGAATCATCTACATAGAGATGATCATTGAACCCACAGGAGATGGTGAGATCAAGTGAGAAAGTATAAAAAGAAAAGAGAAGGCCTTTTTTGAGAAGATTTGAAAAGAAAAGATTTCATGAAACTTCTGACATAAACACTGAGCTTATGAGCCTGAGATATGTCTGAACTGAATCTAGGCCTCATTTTTGGTGATAGTTATCTAAAAAACACCAGTGTTCTCATAGACAATCAAAATCTATCACTGATGAGCATTAGACCTGTAACTGTGTCTTTGTACAAATGAAATTGATTAAGCTACTTTTCCGATTTTCAAAAATGAGTAGTAAAATCCTTATTTTTGAATTGCTAACAGGCTAAACTTTATCATTGTCATCAACTAAAAATTCATAAGCATATGAGTTTCTGATTATATGACCTATTATTGAAAAAACTCAGACGCCTCTGCTGTACATACTTAACTGCCTAAATTTGTTCTTAGGAGTTCTTCAATGACGTATTTGGTTCTCCTCTCAAGCCTATCAGATGTCTAACAAGTTTCTGGTATAGAAATAACCTTGGAGACCACCTTGTGAATTCTGGAGGCTTATGGTCCTGCTGGAGGCTGAGAAAGCTTCTGCATTTGAGAGTATAGCCATTGACAGGAGAATTGGCCAAAGGATGGCTATTTACCAGCAGACACGTCCCTGGAGTGGTTTAGAGTCAGTACCATGCTCAGGTGGAATGTAAAATGTTTGGATAGCGGTCTTGTAAACTGCTTGAGTATCAAACTCCCAGAAGATTGTAACAAGTTAAATTATTGAATCCTGTTCAGGTAATGTATGCCTTGGCATTTCTTGTGTGTATAAGAGTAAACTATACCTCATTTATATCATAAACTGAGTACCTTTTTACGCTCTCAGATGTTAGTCAGAAGTGATATCATCCCCTAGTGGGGGACTTAGTGAAGCAATGTGAAAAAAGGAACTCTTCTCACCTCTCATTAGAGGTCAGGCTCCTCAGGACTGAACCTGGTTCAAGTTACTTGCCTTGGTAAGGAACAGTGAGAAGCTATGCAGCATCCCAGCATCTGTGAGACCAGCAGCAGTTTCTGGTGGTTATAGGGGAAAGGACTTTACCATCTGACCTACCACATCACCATTCAGGCATTGCTGTCTCATTGTCCAATGCATCCTGAACCTCACCATCTCCGCCCTTCAGCTGTGTCTTTTGGACCACCAGGACTGTCCTTGCCTTTAAACTTTCCTGTATGTGTTGTTTCCCTCATTAAAACTCACTAGCACTTAGCAATATTGCTTAGTAAGTGCTTTATATTTTTTTAAAATCTTTATTTCTAGTTATGCCTATGTTCACATTGCTCTGGCATTCTATGCATGGGGTGATGGGAGCAGTGCAACCTGCGTGTAGGCACTAAGGGGGTGCATTATCTTTAGAGAACTTAAAAACAATTAAAACCAACTAAAAACCAGTCTGCTTTTTATTATCCCCATGCACAGATAATTCTAAACAATGTCGGTGATAAAATACTCCTCCCTCCCTCCAAAAAATAATCTTTTGTTAGTCTAAGTTCTAAACAATTGCTGCTTTCACTGTTGAGTTTTAATAATACATATGTAAGCTTCAGATTAGCGCATTCTTGTTACTTATCCTTTAATAAACATTGTATTCTACATGGAAATTAGTCCAGAGAACTCTCAGTTATACAGTCAGTGCTCAACACACACAAGTTCACTGGAAATTAGGCTCAGAAGGGTTCAGAGTAGCTCGAGCTGGCTTTGAGCATAGCTCCTGTGGCCAAACTCTGTGATACTCCATGTTCCTGTATCTAAACAATAGAGTCAAAATAAACAGTGATAGCACAGTGATTATAAAGATGAAGAGAGATCATGAGTTACTTCATTTCTGTCATTCTGTGTGAGTTCTTACTTAAAATTTAAAAGCGAAACAACATAAACTGTGGGGCAGAATATTTTTGTTTGGTAAATGCAAATTTTAGTTCATACAGGAAATGTTTTTACTGAATTTGAATAATGTCTTTAAAATTGAAATTTATTCTTCTTTCTGAATTGTTCATTTTAATCCTAAGGAACGAAAATAGAAAATAGAACCTTACATCAGTAATAAGATTTAGTAGATTCCAAATTGTACCTTTTGGTGATGTTCTGTTTTTATTAGAATTCTCCTGTGAAATGGGATTTTTATGAATCTCAGTCAATATTATCCTTATGTTTCAGACTTCTCCTCAGTTTTTTTTTTCAGTAGTGTCTGACTCTTCATGACCCCATTTGGGGTTTTCTTGCAAAGTTGCTGAAGTAGTTTGCCATTTTCTGCTCTAGCTCATCTTACAGTTGAATAAACTGAGGAAAAGAGGGTTAAGTGGCTTGCCCAACATGCTTGAGGGGAAGAGGGGGACGGCAGATGGGGAAGAGCCAAGATGAGTCTTCCTGACTCCAGGCCTGGCACTCTATCCACTTTGCCACCTAGCTTCCCCCACCTATGTTGAAGTAGCATTATGGTATCCTATGTAAGCTAACCAGTCAGTCAGTCAATAAACATTTATTAAGCTTCTACTATATGCTAAGCACTAGGGATATGAAAAGAGGCAAAATATAGTTTCTACCCTCAAGGAACTCACAGTCTAATGGGGGAGACAGCAAACAAACAAATCTACACAATCTACATAGATAAGATAAATGGGAAGGGAAAGACAATAGAATTAAGGGGAGCTGGGAAACACTTCCTGTAGAAGGAGTGATTTTAGATGAGACTTAAAGGATGCCAGTAGCCAGAGATGAGTAGCAAGAGCTTTCCAGATATGGGGGATAGCCAGAAAAATTGCCCAAAGCTGAGAGATGGTGTGTCTTATTGGTGGAATAGCCAGGAGGCCAGTGTTGCTGAATTAAAGCAGTGTTACCTGTTCCGGAGTAAGGGCTAACAAGATTGTAAAGGGGCTGGGTTATGAATGTCTTTGAATGTCAAACAGGAGTTTTTATTTGATCCAGGAGATGATAGGGAGCCACTGGAGTTTATTGAGTAGGAAGGGGTGACATGGTTAGACTTTTGCTTTAGGAAAATCATTTTAGTGACTGAGTGGAGGATGGATTGGAGCAGGGAAGGATATGAGACAGGCAGACCTACCAGCTGGCTATCATAATTATCCGTGCATAAGGTGATGAGGCCTGCACTAGAGTGATGGTAATGTCATAGGAGAGAAGGGGGAATATTCCAGGAGATGTTGCAAAGGTAAAATTGACAGGCATGGGCAACAGATTGGATATGGGAGCTGGTGAGGTGGTGAGAGAGAATGAGGAGTTGAGAATGACACCTAGATCATGAGCCTGGGAGACTAGGAAGATGGTGGCACTCTTGAAAGCAATAGGGAGTTTCGGAAAAAAGGTTTGGGGGAAAAATAATGAGTTCAGTTTTGGGCATGTTGAGTTGAACATGTCTACTGGACATCCAATGTTTAAACCAACTATATTCTTCTTATGTTACTCCATGGAAATCCTTTGAATTCAGTTACCCAGACCAACAGAGACATTCTGAGAAGATACTCCTTGATGAAAAGCATCATGTCTTTGGATATGTAGTTGGCTGGCAGTGTTGACTAGCAATTTTGGACCTTGGAGCAATATGTCTGGGTAAGCTGTATGGAAGGTGCCCTCCATTCAGCTAGGGGAGCAGCTGTGGAATTCCCAAGATACCACAAAGCTTCTGGGGGTACAAACATGCTTGAGGGGAAGAGGGGGAGTGCAGATGGGGAAGAGCTAACCCAAGGCATAGCTAAGAAAGCACATCCTCTGCTAGTTTTCTATTTTAGTTATAGATAGGTCCCTATTAGTGCAAATATATAGTGAATCCCCTGATGTGGTTGCAACATTATTCTAATTCACACCATATTTTCCATTGGACTAGAAGCAATTTTATATAATTATAACTTTGAATAGTGTGGATTCCAAATACATACCACTTCAGGAGATTCATTATTCACACTAATTGAGGTCTAATTGTAATTATTCTTGCTAACTAAATGCTAAGCTCTCTTGTTTATTTCTAGACTGCTGAAGAATTGCAAGTGTTATCAGCACCCTCTAAATTCAGGTGCCCTGGGGCCGAGCTCCAGTCATCTTTTTCTAGTTATGTCTCTGCTGTCTAATAACCTAAGATTATCTGTCTATGATTTACTGTCTGATTTTGTCTAAATCATTAGGCAGGGTTGCCTAATGGCAAGGAGAGAGATTGGGTATTTTATTTGGCCCCTGTGATATAAACTATGAGGTGCTACCTCGTGTTGTAGCTAAAGACCCTGGTGGCCTCAGAAAGCCTGCCTGCCTCTGACACTTACTGCCTGTGTGACTTGACCTCTCTGTGCCCTATAATTGTACAACTGCTGTTGAACTAATTGGTGCAGACAAAGCCTGACACCAGTAAAATCAAAGGTGTTGACTCCTGCCCCTCCAACCCCATCCACCTTCCCAAAAGAAACAAAAATACCACATCTTTCAGTTTTTGTACTTTTTTTTTTTTTTTTTTTTAGTGGAGATGGGGGTGATGGACAGGGAGAAACAATGGCCTGCAACTTACTAGGGGCCTGACATCATGGAAACTCGCCTTATCTGGTTTGTGGAAGTTGTCTGCTTTTGTTTTTAGCCCTGGTTTAACAAGTCAGCTTCCCTTTTCACAAAAGAAGACTCTTAAAGAGGATGTTGACAACTTGATGGTTAAACTTAGGTAAAATTGTTAAGTAGGCAGGGACAATTTCATATCTATCTTTATATCACCCTCAGAATCAAGGTCAGTGACGCATACAAAGCAAGTACTCAATAAATAAATTGTTTGTTGACTGACTGATTGAAATTTATCTTGTGATATCCATCTACCCATCTCACTTTGTTAGGGGTAGAAAAGCTAACCCATTGAGGGCCTCATCTGCTCAGGGCTTCCGGTGCCCTCATACTGCCTCTACCATATCTGTAGCTCCCCACTTCAGTGTAACCCACAAGTCTGTCTTCCCTAACAATACTTTATGTTCTGAATCTTTTGTTGTTTTTTTTTTTTTTTTGGTAGTATCTGATTTTTCATGGTCCCATTTGGGGTTTTCTTCGCAAAGATACTGGAATGGTTTGTCATTTCCTCCTCCAGCTCATTTTACAGATGAGGAAACTGAGGCAGAGTTAAGGGACTTACCCAGGGTCACACAGCTAGTAAGTGTCTGAGGCTGGATTTGAGCTCAGGAAGAGGAGTCATTCTGACTCCAGGCCCAGTGCTCTACCCACTATGCCACCAACCAGACTATCAAACTATTCCAATCTTGCTAAATCATTAGCTAGCTAATGAGATAAGCAGTACTTAAAGATTAATGTATTATATCTCCAAGATAACATATTTACACTTTTACTTCTCCTGTCAATATCTCAATTCAGGGCACAACTAACAGAGATAAGAGATTTTCAGGTATCAGAGTGTGGGAGGTTATCTGGGACTTTTTGACTCTTTTCGAATCCTTTTTATCAATAAGATATTTTATCAGAGGCAATAAGGTGTTGCAGTGTGTTGGACCTGGAGTCAGGATGACCTGATTTCAAATCCAGCCTCAGACACTTACTAGCTGTGTGACTCTGGGCAAGTCACTTAACCTCAGTTTCCTCATCTGTAAAATGGAGATCAGAATAGCACCCACCTCCAGATTTGCTGTCAGGATCAAATGAGATAATAATTGTAAAGTGCTTAGCACAGTGCCTCGTACGTAGTAATTGATGTATAAATGTTAGCTATTATTGTTAATCTAGATTAATCAATTAATCTTTTGACTCTTCTCAAATCCTGCTTCTTATCAAGATATTTTATTGCAGCTGGCTAGGTGGAGTAGTAGGTAGAGTTCTGGACCTGGAGTCAGGAAGATCTGAGTTCCAATTTGGCGTCAGACACTAAGCTGTGTAATTCTCAGCAGATCACTTCCTCTCTGACTGTCTCAGTTCTCTCATTTATAAATGGCATAATAATAGCACCTACCTCCAGGGCTGCTGTGAGGATAAAAGGAGTAAGTATCTGGAAAGCATTTTGCAAGCATTAAAGTGCTAGATAAATGTAGCTATTTATAAGAACCTACTATGTGCTATGCACCGTACATGGTGCTGGGGATTCAAGTGAAAATGACGAAACAATTCCCTCCTTGCTTGGAGCTTACAAACGACTCAGGGAGAGCAGTCCATAGAAAAATATATCCACCATATATACAAAGTAAACAAGTCCAAATCTATCTATCTATTTCTCTCTCTCTCTCTCTCTCTCTTTCTATCGATTTATCTTTCCATTGATCTTTCTATATCTATCTTTCTATGTATCTATCTTTCTATGTATCTTTCTTTCTCTCTATCTATCTATTAAATACAAGGTAGTTTGGAAGGGAAAGCACTAGCAGCTGGAGGGATGGGGAAAGGTTTCATGCAAAAGATAATGCCTGAGCTGCACCTTAAGGGAAAGGAGGTAGAGGTGATGGAGGGAGAGCATTCCAGATTTGGATGATGCCCAGTAGAGAGGTCTCTTGCTACAATGGAAAGTGCTCTGAATGTGTATTCAGAAAGCCAGAGGGAAGAGTCTCCACTCTACCTGTGAGATTCTAGACAAGTCGTTTCATCTCTCTGAGCCTCAGTTTCCTCCTTTGTAAAATGGGGGACAGTCAGATTTGTGCTATCGACCTCACAGAGTTGTTGTGAGGATAACATTTTTGTAAACCTTAAAGTATGATTGTGGTTTCAAAAACCATTTTCCACTCTCTTTGAGGTGTGGCGATGAATGGGAGTTCTTGAAGTTATAGAGTAAAGACTCTCAAATGGGAAAGATTTTGAATCCTGTGGCAGCTAAGTGGAGCAGTAAAATACCAGCTCTGGAGTCAGGAAGTCCTGAGTTCAAATCCTGCTTCAGATACTTGCTAGCTATGTGACCTTGAGCAAGTCATGTCATCTCTGTCTGCCTCAGTTTTCTTCATCCATAAAAGGGGGATAATAGTAGCCTCTACCTCCCAGGCTTGTTGTTAGAATCAGGTGCTTGTAAAGCGTTTTGTAAGCCTTAAAGTGCTGTATAAATTGTTATTTAATTGTTAGTTGTTATTACTAGCCTGGTGATGGGCCACATCCCTGTCAGACAAGGGCCAGCATAGCTAAGCTCCAAGAAGGGTAGCTGCAAGGTGATGACTTTTGCATCATCTAGAGGCAGTCAGGTAGAATATTAGATAGAATACCAGACTTGGAGTCAGGGAGATCTGAGTTCAAATCCTGCCTTACTAGCTGTGTGACTATGATGCCCTTAGCCTCAATAGTGCCTACTTCATAGGGTTATTGTGGGTATCAAGTGAGATAAAGTATGTAAAGTGCTTTGCAAACCTTAAAGTGCTACATAAATGTTAGTTATTATTAATTTTTTCTATTTTCATCAGCCTTAGTACTAAAATCAAAGAAGAATTTTTATCAGTATTAATGGAGCGCCTACAAAATGGAATCATGGATCCTGGAAGAATTGAAATGAGTCTAGAAATTAGTCATTATTATTACTATGAGGAGGCCCTGGTGGTAAAGTATAGCATGGGAACCAAGCAGGGCATCCTTCTAACTTGCTGTTTAAAAGACAGACAAAGATCTACCCTTTCATTCACAATAGTTCTCATTTTCTTTTCCATCCCAGCCCTTAGAGAGGCTCCCTGCCTTTGGGAGTTTCCCCAAGTTAGACAGGCATACTTATAGATAGTCATCATTGAAACCTGGCTGTGCTACTTTGTACCCAAGTGACCTTGGTCCTAGCATCCTAGAAAAGACCTGCAAGGGACCGAAGAAGCCACTGAGGCAAACCTCCTTATCAATCCACAAGTATTTATTAAACACCTTCCAGGCACCGTGGAACAGGAAAAGAGAATGAAACAATCTCTCACAACTGAAAGAGATGAAGTGGCTTACCTATTTATAGAAGTAGTAGGTGATGGTTGCAGGATTTGAACCCTTTGATATATATATATATAATATATATATGTATAAATAGATACATATATAGTATACATATATATACATGTATATATATATATATATACACACACATATATATATATACACATATTTTGTTTTGATCCTTTGATTCCAAAACCAGTAAGGGATCTTTCAAGCTTGCCACTGTAGGTAAGTCATTTGCCCTCTTGGGTAACTGTGTGGCTATGGGCAAATCATTTCATTTTTCTTGGCCTCAATTTCATCATCTGTAAGATGGAAAATTCTAGATACGCTGTTTTCTGTGATATTGGGTGAAGGGGTATGAGTGGGGAGGGGTATGTCTGAAGATAAGTGGTGCAATTCAAGCCCCTCCTGTTACAATAGTTGGCACTCCCTTCCAATGGTGTCATTGGGAAAACTCTTCCCCTCACTTCGTGTAATCAGGGAGTCACAACAACATTGTACCATCTGGAATTTATAGAGATGACCTTAGATTACTTCTAAAGTTCCTGTCAGCTACAAATCCATGATGAAAATGCTCCAAAAGGACACAGTATTTCCTAAAGTCATCTAGTTCTAATCCTAAGGTCAGGACGGACAGACCAATGAACTCGGTGTGGCAAGATGAATATGAGAACCGAGGACCCCATGGAGAGCTCAGTGACCCAAAGCGGTTGCAGCAAAGATTTGTGATGAGCTGATGAGCCTACCTGACTTGGGTGCAGTGAGCTAGAGAGAGTCAATCTCTTCCAGCTTTGAAACACCCTCTGCTGGCTGATTTGTGGAGTGGTTGGGTGTTCAAAGCAGTCCTCAGAGGAATGGAACCTTTATTTAGATTCCTGATAAGCTGCCACATCCTGTGATGTTTGGTGTGAAGGTGTCAAAGGGGGCTGAGGATAAATTGCACATTCAAACACCTTTGATGACAATAGTCTGCACTTCCTTTCCATGGTGTCTTTGGGAAAACTCTTCCCCTCACTTCGTGTTGTCCTGGAGGCACAATAACATTGTGCCTTCTTCATTGATTTCCACAGTATTTCGTGTTCATCATTTATACAAGTGACTCTATGAGTGAGAAGGAGCAGGCATGACTATTTCAGAGGATTATAGAACTCGAGCTGAGTGGGATCTCAGAGGTCTCCTCCTTTTGCAGATGAGGAAACTGAAGCTTAGGGTCAAGAAGGTAGTAAGCAGCCAGGCTGGGATGTGAACTTAGTAGGGCTTCTTAGACCTATATCCAGCATGCTTTCTATTGTGCCATATGGCCTTTAGAAGAAGCTAGGTCATGCAATAGACAGAGTACTGAGACTGGAGTGAGGAAGCCCTGAGTTCAAATCCAACCTCAGATACATACTAACTGTGTGACTCAGGGCAAGTCACTTAAACTCTTTTTGCTTTGGTTTCCTCAACTTAAAATTGTGACTATAATAATACCTACTTCATGGGGTTGTTTAGAGAATCAAAGGAGATAATATTTGTAAGCACTAAGCACAGTGTCATGAGGCTTAATAAATGCTTATTTCCCCTCGCTCTTTACAAATGAGAATGAAGCCATGGAATTTTCTGGAGCTGGTTCTGAGAGTTGGTTGTTAAATATTCAGTGTAAGCTCTTATACCCTGGAAATTGGCCAACTATAAACCAGAACTTGATTTGTTGTTTTGTAAATTATTTAGACTTAAGAAAATGATTGAGAAAATGTTAATGATACAGATAAACTTAAAAGTTGTGTCTTGGGTATATTTTTCCACCAGAGAGTTGGCAATCTAGCATTGACCAGCATACCCCTGACTGGAGTCCAGATAGATTAAGTGACTTACTCTGGATCACATAGTCACAGAATTGAAACTAGAGGCTTACCTATATGAATGGAATCACATGGAATATACAATGATGACATATTTTTGTATTTCTAGATTCATTTAGATAATATATTTTTATAAGAATAAAAATGGCTCCATTTGTGTGTGTTTATATATGTATATTACACACACACACACACACACACACACACACACACACACACACACACA
>NW_020941197.1:3947455-3965322 GCF_900497805.2 Vombatus ursinus | reverse complement strand
ACACACACACACACACACACACACACACACACACACACACACACACACGAGGCAATTGGGTTTAAATGATTTGCCCAGAGTCACACATCTAGTAATTGTTTGTGACTGAATTTGAACTCAGGTTCTCCTGATTCCAGAGCTGGTGCTCTAGGCAGTGCACTAACAAACTGACCCCAATCCATCTATATTTATTACCTGTGCATATACACATACATTTATAGATTCCTATAAAATATGGGTTACCTGACTCTTAGCCCCAGTGCTTTTCCCAGGAAGCCACATTACCTTGCAGAGGTGTGATGGCTGTCTCCAAGGCAGTCTTGGTTTTACACCAATGAATAGGGGGAGTTGAAATGGTTTTTCTTAGTTTTCTAATTAAGCACTTAAAGGTAGGATTCATTATTTGATCCTCCTAATTAAAGATCTGGATTAGGAAGAAGATGGTTAGATGGAAGGAGGGAAATGAGAGCCTCAGTGGAAAAGAAGGGGGAAAAGCAGAAGATGGAATAGAGATAGGGATAAAGATATCAGCAAATCAAGAAAGAGGAGGGAAAAAAAAGTATGCCTATTAAAATGATCTAAATATTTTAAGAGTCCAGCAGAACAGAAGAAAGGTGGATTTGTGACTATCCTGGTGCTGAGTGAAACCTGATGAAGTCTTTGCTATAGTTTAGTAGTGTGAAATGGATTCATTCTCCAGAAACCATTTTATTTTCCAATGATAAAAGTAATCAGAGCAGGCAGAATGAAGTTAGTAGTATTAAATCACTGTCATGGTGTACCCGTATATAAATAAATGTCCAAATGTCTCTGGCATCCCCAGAACAACTATTTAGGGATACATAATTTACGCCATGCAACGATCAAATCAAGGAAACACTCCTTGGCTAGCACGCTATGCTATAGCCGCCCTCTAGCAAGACAGTCCTTTGTTATGAATACATTGATGAATGTGGCATCTTTATTATTATCCAGGATTAAAGAGTTTCTTGTGGATGTCAAGCATGTGGCTTTGCCAAGGCTTGCTGAAAGTTTTGGAAACAGCTCTTGTGCAAACATCATCCTGTCTCTGCTCTGAAAGATGATCTCAGCTCTATTAGATTCTGTCTTCTACCGAGTTGCATTAGTGGGTTTACTGCTCTGCTTGTGCCAAGAGGAGAATTTGTGGGAAGTGGCAGCAGTAGAAGGGCCTGGCTCTCTCTTGGAAGAGGGGAGGTCTTGAATAACCAAGAACTTTGGGGTTAGGAGAGCACAGTTCCGGAAAAGTGACTGGATTCAAGTGGACTGATTTATCCTCGGTCCCCCACAAACCCCAGATTTCATTATGCCCAGGGGGGTTGTCAAACAGTATTTATGAGGGTTATGCCTCAAATAAGAAGCAGCTTTGCCTAGTGGCTAGAGAGCCGCCTTTGAAATAAGTCCTGCTTTCGACACAGTGTGATGGGGGTGGACAAGTCACTCAATAGCTCAGGGAGCTCTCTTAAAACAAAGACCAAGTTTGGATTTATATTGGTATTTCCTAATACCACTTGGTTAAAAAAAGCTTCAAATAGAGGTAGAGAGTGGAATAAGACAGCAATATACATACCTATGTGTGTATATACATACATATACACGCATAAACATACACACAGTTATCCCTTCCACATTGTGACTTTCCTCATTGCAATATATCCTGGGTCAGCATAAGAAATCAAATAGGAATTTTGGGGAGATTATGAGGAAGCTGAAGATGACACAAAAAGTTAAGAAACTCACAAATGCATAAAATATATGTATAGTGTTGTAGAATATCAATATATTTTATCTTTAAATACCATAATAATTCATACTTCTCTGGTACAAAAGGAGGACCAAAAATTTTTACATGGACTTTCCAGATCATAAGAGGACTGTACCCCTAACCCCTGAGATGTGGAAGGGATAGCTGTATACTTAAGTGCAGTGAATAGGGTATTGAAACTGGAATTGGAAAGATCTAAGTTTGAATTCTGACTTAGTTACTAGGTGTGTGTCCTTGGGCAAGTCACTTAAACTTTCTCAGCCTTAGTTTCCTCATCTGTAAAATGGGGATGATAATAATAGCACCTACCTTAAGGTTGTTCTAAAGATAAAATGAGCCAACAGACATAAGGCATTCTGCAAACCTTAAGGTGCTATATAATTGCTAACTGTAGAGAAACAAAACATTTATTTATTTTGTAATACAAATGAAGCTTTGCAATCTTAAAATGTGTTGTATTTTCCATGATGGATTAAAACAATTTTTTTTAACCCAGTCAGATTTCATCATGTAAGGAGTGTACCCATGCAGAGTCATACCTCCCTTTGCAATTTATAGTCTTAGAGAGTTGTCTGGGTCACAGAGCTAATAGATCAGAGGCAGGGTATAAAGTCCAGTCTTCCTGACTTTGAGGCCAGCTCTCTATCCACCATACCACACTTATTCTCAAGACAATTTATTAGTAGTAGAGTTAGACTCTAGAATTACTCTCCCTAGTAATATGTAACAGAGAAGAGGATTCATCTAACCTAAAACAGCCTGCCTCTGTGTGGCATGGATGGATGTCTGAGCTGGGGCCTGTAAAGTCCTTTTTCTTGGCTGCAAGGGGAGGCTGGCTTCTGCTTCTGTGGTGAGTAGGAGGAGAGACATGGGGGACTGTCAGTAAGTAGCCTAGCAGACTAGAAGCAAGCAGACTCTAGGCCAGTCCTGGTTGGGTGATGACTCCAGGTTAGAATTACATCTAGCACACCTAGAATACTCATAGTTTAGGAATATGATGCTCTCTCTTTTAGGCGTTCAGAATGAAAGGTATTTTCTATGGTTACTCTAAAGGGAAAAATAATACTCTCACTGTGTTAACTCACCATCCCACCAAAAGTTGGTTACATAAAAGATAATCATGAATAGCTAATGAACCTCTTTATCAAGGTGAGCAGCAAATAAAAATTGGAGAAGTTATACAGCTTAGAGTCATAAATAAATACACAAGAGTAAATAGGCTGTCCTGAGTGAGAAGAGAGCCCAGCTTAATCAAGGAGAGGGAATGATCCCAATTGGGATACTTCACTTTTAGCGGATTCTTGGGTTGCAGGTGCTGGACATCAAGGGAAATGTTGACTTTTTCACATGTCCATGGTTCTAGAGAGATCTCTTATCTGCCATTCAAAATTTCACCTTCTCTCTCATCCTATTTCACTTGAACTTCCTCTATGCTTCTCCCAATATTCTTGTGGAATCCAAAGAAGTCTGTTCTCCACTTATACAGACGCAATATGTGGACTGAGAGGTCTCTCAGTCAATCAGAAATCACATTTCTAATGCCCCCTAACATACATACACATGTACAAAGCATGCAGTGCCACTGGGAATTGTGTAAATACACAGGGAAATGTGTATATATGCACATGTATAAAGTATGTAGTGCCACGTTCCCTCAGGAAATTGTCCCAGACCTGGGGATTGTGGTTTCACTTGAACCGGATTGTACTAGCTGTGTGACCACAGGCAGGTCAGCCCATATCTCTGAGCTTCGGTTTTCTCATCTGAACACTGGAGATAAAAATACTTGCTCAGATTATTTCACACAGTTGTTAGGAGGAGAGCATTTTATAAACCTTAAATAAGTTATAAGTGCTAAAATTCCTATTGACCAAAGGGAAGGACATTCATTCACACTCCAAGAACTTAAATGTGGTTGTTAAATATTGCTACTGGTCTACACATAAGTGGACTGAAACAACTATACAATTGTGTAAGATATAAGCATATATTTGTACTAAGCCTCAGCTCAAACCAGTTGAGGACATATTTCTTTGCAGTCTTTCAGAAAGCTACTTGATTTGATACACTATGAGATCTCTCTTAATTTAGTCCTTGGGTTTTTTAACCCAATAATAGCTGAAATTTACATAGGGCTTTTAGGTTTGCAAAGGGCTTTACATGTATTATTTCAGTTGATCCTCGCACGAGCCTTTTGAAGAAAAGTATTATTAGTATCATTTTAGAGACACAGAAAATAAGGCTTTGAGAGGTTGAGGTCTGCCCGTGGTCATATAGCTAGATTCTGAAGATCACCTGGCAAGATAAGGTACCTGACACTGAAGTCCTTTCTCTAGTTGAACTGCCAGGCATTCAAACTGTTGCAGAGAGCACAACTCCATGGACTGGCCATGTTGTTTGAATGCCAAATGCTTGTTTGCTTAAAAGACTATTTTATAGAGAACTCATAAAAGGCAATAGCTCACATGCAGATCAGAAGAAGTGATACCAAGACACTCTCAAGGTCTCTCTGAAGAACTTTAGAATTGATTGTATGACATGGGAGACACTGGCACAAAACCACCCAGCATGGTGAATCTGCATCAAAGCAGGCACTATACTCTATGAGAAAAGCAGAATTTCAGTAGCTCAAAAGAAACATGAGATGAGCAAATTTAGAGACATCTCCACTCCAAATGTTCATATGGACTATTGGTGTCCAAACTGTGATGGAGCCTTCTGAGCTCATATTGATCTGACCAGCCGCAGTTGAATACAGTATAGTATACTTTGACCTCAGCATAGAACTGGACTTAAGACTTTCTATGGCTTAAAAAATTCATCCTCTATCCCCTGCAGTTGACCCCAGGTGAGCTCCCCCAATTTAGCTAGTCCACAACGCTCAGATGATAAGCACCCAAACAAAAATCATGTACCTGCTGCCAATGTTAATGGGCATCATGGCAGTTATAGCAGAATCCGCACTTCCTAATGATGTTTAAGCCCTCTAATTATAAATAGATAGTTTTTGGAATTTCTAACCAAGGGCAAAGAAAAACAATTGATAACTGGAAAAAAAAAAGAAAAACAATTGGTAATTCTGCTGTGAGATGGTTTGGGGCTTTCTTGCCTTGAGCCCGCTCTAGGGCTGGTGAAGTTGTAATACAGTCAAAAAAATATTTAGACTATCCTACTACTATTTAGACTATTTAAGCTATCGTGGGCAGTGGCCATGATCAAGTATAGGTTTCTGGGCAATATTTTGCATCACAAGCAACCACAGGGTGTTAAGTATTAGTAATAACAGCAATGAAATGAATAGTAGTGGTGGAGTTATGATTTCTGATTTGTCTCTATTAGAAAAGGTTAGAAGGCTGGCTAACAGTCATTCAAAGAGGAATATACAAGCATACTCCTGTCCATTGATGAAAGAGGCAGGATGATGTAACAGAGTCCTGGACTCAGAGTTAGGAAGATGAGTTCAAATCTCACTTCTGACAGTTACCAGCTGAATGACCTTCAACAAACCATTTAACCTCCAAGTCTCAGTTTCCTTATTTATACAATGAGGCAGGTGGACTAGAGGTCTCTAAGTCCTCTTTCATTTCTATATGTATATTTCTATAGTTGGATACATATTGTATTTGTTGTTGTTATATAGTCTGACTCTTCGCGACCTAATTTGGGGTTTTCTTGGTAAAGATACTGGAGTGGTTTGCCATTTCCTTCTCTAGCTCATTTTACAGATGAGGAAACTGAGGCAAATAGGGTTAAGTGACTTGTCCAGGGTCACACAGCTAGTATGTTTCTGAGGCCAGATTTGAACTCAGGTCTTCCTGACTCTAGGCGTGGTACTCTATCCACTGCTCCACCTCACTGCCCATATGTCCAATGCAAGCTCTTCAGAGTAGGAATGATTTTATTTTATTTTTTGTATTTCCAATCTCTAGCATAAAGCATAGGATATATGCCCTGTAGGGGTATAAGGTAGGTACTTAGTGTGTACTTGCTGGATTGGATCGGATTGAGTGGAGGCCGATGAATGGCTCTTGGCCAATTTTCCATCCCTATGAACCATTAAGAGTGTGGAATAGTGTAACTAACTTATAGATATTCCAGCCTCTGAGAACTGATACGTAGTGATTTTATTGGTTAGAAAGCACTGTAAAAGACAATGCTTTCAGGAGAGGAAGGGTTGTATTACTCCGGGAATTTGATGTCTAACACATCCTAAGCTGACATATGAGTTAAATGGTACAGAATAATCTGGCTGCTTGGTCTACTAAGAAGTTATTTATTCATATAACCTTTTAAACAACTACAACCCTTGCTGTGTCACTGAATGAAGTTTTACTATCTATTCTTCCTCCAAGGAAGCTAAGTAATGTTCCTATTAATTATAGTAGATTGTTGTTTCATTTTTGTTTTTAGTCTTTTTAATGTATTCTGACATCGTGTAAAAGTTCAATTCAACAAATTTTTGTCAAATGCCAGCTATGCATACCTGTCTTTTGCAACAAGAAAAACAGTTAAGCAAAACAAACTGTATCTGATGGCATATGTGACATTTAGCGCCTCCTCTCTATTAAGACATGGGAGGTTTGTTTCATAATTTATTTATTCTCTGGAACAAAGTTTAGGCATTAGAATTAATGAGAGTACAGCCATTTTTGGTCATTTACACCATTGTAGTAATTCTGTATATACATATATATATATATACACATACACACATATGCCCTGTAGTATGATTTCTTGGTCTAAGGGTGTGAACAATTGTGATTTTTCTAGCATAATTCTGAATTATTTTCCCAAATGACATATATGTATACACACATATGGCATATATGGTATGTATATTTATGTGTATATATACATATATCTACATACTCACATACATATAGTAGTTTGCCCTCAAGGGAGCTGCTGTTCCCAACTCAGTTGGGTATTTCTCTAACTTGGTAGATCCCTGATTTCATTGCTATGAGTACCTCCTCCATCAATAGTGATCACAACCTATCTAAACTTTGTCATCTTGTGAAATTCTTATCTATGTCCTTTCACAAATCCTCCAGAGATGACCTACACAACTCATTGGAGGCCCTCTCCTAGAACTTTGAATATTTCATGGCTACCAGTGCATCTCTTAAGCTATTTATCCATTATCACTTATTTTTGGTACAGAATTGTCTCGCCTTTTCCAGTTAATAATAGCTAATAATAACTAACATGTGTGTGTGTGTGTGTGTGTGTGTGTGTGTGTGTGTGTGTGTGTGTGTGTGTGTATCTGTATGGCAGCTAAGTGGCACAGTGGATGGAGTGCTGGCCCTGGAGTCAAGAGGACCTGAGTTCAAATCTAGCCTCAGACACTTACTAGCTGTGTGACCCTGAGCAAGTCACTTAACCCTGTTTCCCTCAATTCCTCATCTGTAAAATGATCTGGAGAAGGAAATTGCAAACCACTCTAGTATCTTTGCCAAGAAAACCCCAAATGGGGTGACAAAAAGTTGGACATGACTGAAACAAATGAATGACAACACATATGTATGTATACTTTAAAGTTTGTAAAGTGCTTTTCAACTTTTATCTGATTTGATGATTACAATGACCCTGTGAGGTAGATGCTATTATTATCTCTATTTATGATGATGAAATTGAGGCTGAGTCATCCAGAAAGCACCTGAGTCTTCATTTGAACTCAGTTCTTCCTGACTCCAAGTCCAGCACTCTATCCACTCTGCCAAGCTGCCTCTAACCAATCGATATTTATTAAGTACGTACCATGTGCCATGCGCTGGGATACAAATACAAAAATAGAACATTTCTTGGTGTTTTTTTTTTTAATACCATTTCTTGAAGGCAAGTCATTATGGGCAATATGCCACAGCCTTCCAACTCTGATGACTCATTGTGGTGTGGAGGTGACTTTTTCTCTTTCCTCTATTATTCACCTGGGACTCTTGGCCTTTTCTCAGGTAAAGACACAGGAATTTTTTAATTGAAAAAAGGAAAACCAAAAATCTTCCTTTACTGATATTTTCTTGTAGGGATTTAGCGCTCATGTGTAGATGAATGTTTAGGTTGGACTTCTCAAAGTAGTCAATTTCATCTTCTCAAAGGTAATAAAATTTCCCTGGAATTCACATGGAAAAATAAAAGTCAGTTTTTAAATTTCACTCTTTTCCACTCTGAAAGCTTTATTCTTTGTGAAATATTACACTGAAAACAAGGCTAAGGTATTAAAAGCAAATAATGGTTTCACTGCTGGGAACTGTTAGAAACATCACCTTGCAGCTACTGATGTCAACATTTCAGGTTGGATTCTAATGGCTTTCTGAAGAAAAGTATTGAAGCATATGATGACTCCTCAGAGTAAGTATCAGCAAACCTCTCTGTTAAAATGGCAGATAGTCCAAAGAACATTTGTTTAGTGCAGTTTGCAATTGCCATGGTTGTCTGGCAATAGCAATGGAAACATTAAGAATATATACATAACACAGCACCAATCAATGGATATTATGTGATCAAAACTACTCTCCTTGGCATTAAAATTATTATCAACCACGGCCAAATAGTTTTAATGACTATTGCTTTTTGTTTAGTTTAATGCTAGGTCTCTTTTCTTTCTACTTTTTCCCCTATTAGTCCCTTAAGATTTTTGATCTTTTGTTCCTTCACATGAATTTCGTTATTATTTTTCCTAATTCCATAAACTAACCCTTTTGTAGTTTAACTGGTATTGCACTGAATAAGTAAATTAATAGGCAGTATTGTCATTTTTATTATAAGTGTATAGCCCAACCATGGTAGAATAATATCAACTCAATTTTTAGGTCTATATTTCCATAAAGCACATTTTGTAATTATATTCATATTATTCCTGTGTGTTGGTAGGTAGATTCCCAAATGTTTATATAGTCTGTAGGTATTTTGAATAGAATTTTCTTTCTTTGGATTCCTTTGATTTTTGTTGATAATAGACAGAAATGTTGATGACTTACTTGGATTCATCCTTTACCTTGATGCTTTGCCATTATTTCAATTAATTTTTAGCCAAATTTCTAGCATACTCTGAGTCAATCAATGAATCACCTATAAAAATTGATCATTTTGTTTCGTCCTTGACTATGCCTAGTCCTTTAATTTCTTTTTTTCTCTTACTGTTATAGCTAGCTTTTCTAAAACTATATAAAATAATATTGGTGATAATGGACATGCTGGCTTTAAACCTGATCTTTTGTTTTTCCTTTAAGATTTCGCCATTGTAGATAATGCTAATCTTGGTTTTAGATACATACTATATAAGGAATAATCCATTACTATGATTTTAATGTTTTTTTTAAAAAAAACACACAAATGAGTGTCATATCTTGTCAAAAAACTTTTTCTTCATTTATATAATTATATGACCTTGATTGCTATTAATTAACATGATCTATTATGTTTATAGTTTTCCTAATGCTGAATCAGCCACACATTTCTTATATACATCCAACCCATTCATAATTTTTTGCTATGTTGTTGTAACTTTTTCACTAATATTTTATTTACTATTTTTCTTCAGTGCTTATTATGGATATTTGTTTATGTATCTGTTTCTCTGCTTTATCTCTTTCTCATTTCATTATTAGTACCATATTTGTATCATAGAAAACTTTGGTAGGATCCTGTCTTTCCCTACTTTTGCAAATAATTTATGATATGTTAGAAATGATGGTTCTCTGAATGTCTGATAGAATTTGCTTATAAATCCATCTGGTCTTGAGGTATTTTACTTTAGGCTTTTTCAATGGTTTTAGTCTCAAGGCTTTTTCAATTTCTTTTTCTGATATTAGACTGTATAAATTCCCTATTTTATATTCTGTGAATCCAAGCATTTCTTATTTCTATAAATATTTATCTATTTTATTTATCAGTTTTGTTGGCATATAATATAATTGAACAAAATGTTTTAAAAATAAAATTTATTTTTTATTCTGAATTCAATCCACAGCAAAAAAATGAACATTTCCACATATAAATAGAATGGAAAAAGAGGATTATATATAGAAACACAGATCTCTATTATTTGCTGCTTGCTTTTTAAATGAAAGCATATAATAAATTCAACACATTTCTTTTGACTTTGTCTATGTTTCCTCTTGGACTTCCTTCTTTTCTCTTCTGTGCAGTTTAAAAAATGCTTCAGTCACTCTGTTTTCTTTTTTCTTTTTTAAATATTACTGTTAATTTCCCTCTTCTTCAAATTCCCCATCCCCCATGAAAAAAAGAAAAACACAATTCTTGTAATTAATATAATTACACAAAAATAAATCACACATTTACCACATCCAAAAATCTATGTCTTATTCTGCATTTTGAGTCAATCACCCTTTTGTAAAGACGTCAGTAGCATGTTTCATCACCAGTCATCTGGTGGCATGGTTGGTCATCGCATTAATCAGAGTTCTTAAGTTTTTCAAAGTTGTTTTTCTTTAGCTGTAATTGTATGAGTGGTTTATATAAGTGTTTAGTAAACCAGAGAAGGAAAGAAATAGTACCGATTCAGTATTGTGTAGATGTAAAGATGTTCTAGACTTCAGAAGGTGTCTATTTGCAAACAGAGACACCTGAAGGATGTGAAATTCCCAAGGTTTGTCAGTCAAGAAGCATTTTTAAAGTGCTTTCCATGTGCTAGGTGGCCCAGTGGATGGAGTACCAGGCCTGGAGTCAGCAAGACTCATCTTCCTGAGTTCAAATCTGACCTCAGAAACTTACTAGCTGTGTGACCCTGGGCAAGTCACTTAATCCTGTTTGCCTCAGTTTCCTCATCTGTAAAATAAGCCAGAGAAGAGAATGGCAAACCACTCCAGTATCTTTGCCAAGAAAAGTCCAAATGGGGTCATGAATTGTGAGACTGAACAACAACAACTAAATATGGTAGGCACTATGCTGGGTGCTGGAGATTCAAAGAAAGGAAAAAAAAATCTCTGCCCTCAAGGAAGCTATATTTTAATGGGGAGACAACATGCATATAAATTAGGTACATACAAGATATATACAGAGTAAAAGGAAGGTAATTTCACAGAGGAAGGTACTAGGAGCTGGAATAACTGGGAAAAATCTTCTGAAAAAAAAAATTTGAGCTGATTTTTGTAAGCATTCAGGGAGGGAAAACATTCCAGGCCTGAGGACAGGCAGGGCAAATACATGAAAATAAGAGATGGGGCAAGAATGTGCTGAAAAATGTTTAACAATTGACTCTCCTCAAAAAAAGTTTATATGATACATTTTAAAAGTTCAATTTTAGCACTATTAAAATTTTTTTTCCATTCCTTTGTTACACATAGGCAATCAACAAAACAATAAATCAAGTCCTGCTTTGATGTATTTACTTGATTTGAATTAGTATTTGCTGATTTCCTTGGTGTAAATTTTCACACTGAAAATTTAACAATCTGCTCTGAGCAGCCATTCTGAGCTGGTTCCAGCACACACCTGAGATGGAGTGTGCAAGGAACAACAAGAAGGCCAGGTAAGGAATATCAGAGATAATAACTGAACCCAGTTCTTCTGACTCTGCAGGAGGGTACTCTTTCGAGCGTAGATGTACAAACCTTCCTGTTCTTTAGAAAATGCTTAGATTGTGAACTCTTTGAGGGCACGGATGGTCTTTGTTTCTTTTTGTATCCCCACGTGTAGCAAAATGCCTAGCATAGTATGTACTTAATAAATGTTTATTGACTCATTGATAGGTTCTCCTCAGTATCAGGTTAACTTGTTAAGTGGGAGGATTAATTCAAAAGTCCTAACTGCCCCCAAAAATGTACTAGAAATATACAGATGTAATCAAACAAGTCAAAACTGGTTAACATTCCAAGGAGTTGCAAGAGAAGCAGGAATGGGAGGTGAAGTGAATGCCTTCTAACTCTTTTCTACAGTATCTGACTTCTCCCATTCACAGTTGACTTCCCTGATGGACATAATGTGAACCGGCCATTGTCATGGAGATCAAAGAGGGTGCCAGTGGTGAGTGATCTCTAGCTGAAGGAAATGCCAGGGAAGATGGAGGGAGGTACCAGCCATTCATGCCCAAGCACAAAAGCATTCTAGGACCTGTCATCCCACTGAGGTTGGGCAACTGAGACAATAGCTCAACAGCATCTAGTCATGGACCTTCCAGCCTTTTGGCTAATCCCTTCTCAGACCTGTAATTTCTGGTTTTGACCTTTTCCTTCAGCTGTGGCCTCTTACCTGTGGTGTAGCACTCGAAGTTCTGCTGTGACTAAGCCCACAGCTGTTACCACTATTGGCATCCTTCATTAAAGATGGAAACTGGAAATTAACTTGACTGAAATCACTCAGTAGATCTAACTCCATAGGTTTATCATCACTTCTTTCCCCATTTTGAGGTGTGCTATATGTGGGCTCAGTAGAAGCAACATGAAGCCTGGCATGAACTCACATAAACACTCAGGAGGAGTGTTGCCTCCCAATCCCAACTGCCGTGATAAGCAGCAGGCGATGGTACCAAAAGCCACTGTGGTGGCTTAAGTGCCTCCCAGCAAAGACCTTTAATGGCCTTTCCTTTGCATTACTCCATTACTCACCAAATGCTTTTCCAATACCAAGTATGTACCCTTATGCTATATCTCCAAACAGTGGTCAGTATTCACTATCACCAATTTTCTGTTCCTTGGCAGCCTTAGTTTCCTTACATATTCTAGCGTAAATTTCACAGCATTAGATTTTCCCCACAGAGTTAGGATGTCCACCACACAATGCCAATTTTTGGTAATAGTCTCGACCTCCCAGGCCCACAGGACCTCATTTAGTTTGCTAAATCCACATCTATGACTTGTCTTTCTGGTTTTTTATCTTGGATTCTTCAAAATGGATTCTGACCTCTATCCTGCTAGATACTTCATGGCTATAACTCTCCCTTGCTCTCCATATTGGGGAGGATTTAGTCAGCACCATGGACTCTACTTAGGGCCCATAGTAGACTTGAATTTAGTCCTGATCTGGAGCAGGGCTAACGGATCCAATACATTCCATCAATTCAATTAAATGTAGTACATTTTTCAAGTGTCCACTACGTACAAGGCATTCTGGAAGGTGTTAGGAATACAAGGACAAAACAAATGACCAAACAAAACAATCCCAGTTTTCAAAAAGCTTACATTCTATTTGGGAGGAAATAACATAATCAAGGGTAAGCAAATTCAGAAATAATTGGGAGGAGGAAGGGGTGTACTAGCAACTAGGGGACTTAGGATGGAACCATGTAGGAAATGGAACTTGAGTTAAGCCTTGAAGGAAACTGGGGGATTCTGAGAGGCAGAGGGGGTAGGAAATGTTTTAGGGGGTTTTATATTCAAAAGTTATCCATAAACTCTAAGGAGTAATATCCTGACCCAGGGTTCTCCTCTTTTTCAATTGGTACTAAGCATTAAGTAAAGGAGGAAGCCATCTGGGAACAAAGAGGTGCCTTTGCTGATGAGGACTAAGAAACTGAGGCTTATGTGCCTCTAAGCAGCCCATTAAGGATAATAAAAGTAATGGATAATATAATACTTTAAGACATTTTATTTTATTTTATTTTTAAGATATTTTACATATATTATTTCGTTTGAGCCTCAAAATAACCTTGTCAGGTAGTTGTTATTATTATCATCACTGCCATTTTACAGATTAGGAAACCAAACCTCAGAGAAGTTTTTTTTTTTAACTTGCCAAGGGTCATGCAATTAGCATATATTTGAGGTAGGACTTGAACTCAGGTCTTTCTGATTCCAAGTCTCTATTCACTATGTCAGACTGTCTTCATTAATTTTGTCTTCCTCACTCCCATCCCCAAGAAAAATCAATTCAATTTATTTCAATTAACATTCATTATGAACCAGCATAATTCTAGGCACCAGGAGAGATAGAGAGTTAGGATAAGCATGATCTCTGTCCTCATAATCTAGTAGGAGATATATATGGAGATATATACATATATACCCATAAATATATGCACATATACATACATTTTCAAAACAATGTATTGTATTGTTATTATTATTATTACAACCACAACATAACACAACACATTGATGTATTAGCTCCCCTTTTCTCTAGGTTCCACCCAAAGGTTTAAATTACCCTTTTTTAACTTCTTATTCCTTGTGAACCATCAAGGACAGCATTGATTTTACTTGCCCTGGTAGAGCTGGGAAGTCTGAGATTTGCAGAAACACTAACAAGGCCAGATTATTAATTCCTGAGGATCTAGGTTTAGGCTCTTGGGGTTTATTTTACTATCCACTCACAAAACTGAAGATCATCATTCCAAAAGAAGCTTTAAAATCCGTATAGTTTGTTAGAGAAGACAAGCTAATTAAGGAGATTTTTAAAAATGTACGAGAACAATTTATTCTGAGTTATCTTTTTCTCTCAGTGTGAAGGAGAGAGCAGCTGGGGCCTAGAAATAGCCACAGAAGGTCATTTGGAGCCTTGATGGACTCAGTTCAGGACAAGGGAGACCGGCTGAGCTGAATATCTCAGACTCAGCTTTTTTAGCAATAGAATTGATTGAAAGCTTAGGTCAACCAAGCAACCTCCCTCTTCCGAGTGCCAGGAAAACCGCTTTCTGAAAAGGTCCAGGCAGATTTTGACAAGGACAGGGATCCTCCTTCTGGGAAGTAGAACCGCCTGATTTCTCTGGAATGAAAACCTAATTTTTAGCATCACATCTGCTGCTACTCTCCTAACCACACCCATGACCCTTAAGCATCTACTTCTTTCCTCAGTTTCTCAATAATGTTCAGATTCTCATTCCCTATCATACACGTAACCAACATTTGGCAAGTCTGGAAGGAGAAATCAAGTGTGTATTTTTGGGAGGGTCTAGCCTTTGGCTGAACCTTCTGCTCAGGGGGCTCCAAGGAGTCTCAATTCATTTGGGATGCAAAATATTAGCAGTTTAGTTTTTCAAATTAAGTAAGGAGCTGAGATAACCAAAGTGAAAATAGCTCTGTGGTACTGATTCCTTCACACACTTTGCACACTCTCTGGACTACACACCTGATTCTCCAGCCTTCTTTCTCCACTGTGCCCCGGCAGTCTTTTCCCCTTGGAAGATCAGTTTGTCTCTGCAGTCTCTTCTTCTGATTGTTCTGTTGATCAGTTCCTCCAGGAACGTCCATTTTAAGGAAAGTGTCCAGACCAGCCATGGTCATTCCTTCATTCTTTGGGATTCTGCTCCTGATTTTTGGATTTCTTTCTACACCATGTCTCCACAAGTATCCTTCTCCTTTGACTCCCCTTTTTCAAATCCCTTTTTGTGGTGTTTCTCCCCATTGGAATGTAAATTCCTTCAGAGAAGAGACTGTCATTCTTTTTGCTTGTATTTACATCCCTAAGATGTCTGGTACAAGTAAGTGCTTAATAAATAAGTATAGACTTGACTTGACACTTTATTTGAGGTTTATGAAAAGATTTTTTTTGTTATTTAGCTCGTGAGCTTTTGGGATCAAAATGAGGAACTATCTAATTTTCTGTGGCCATTGTAGAAATGAACCCCAATTACAATGTGTTCTATGAATCTCTTCATAGAATATTATAGAATATTCTATGAATATTCTATATTCTATATTATAGAATATTCCATATTCTATATTCATAGAATAATATTCTATAAATTATGAACCACAATTACAATGGATTCTATGAATCTCTTTAGCAAATTTTGTTTGCTCAGCAAATCTACAATAATTAAGAGAGATAGAAAGAAGAAAAGATTGGAAGAGGAGGTGGAATAGAGAATTTTTACCAGCATTTCTTAAGATTTTTTTCATCAGCTGGAAGTAAGAAACCTACATAACTGTTGCTATAACTCATAGTATCTTTCTTCTAATAGTCAATTCCAATTTTGGCAGAGGGCAGTAGGAAGGATGGTGTACATATTCCTGGAAATTTCAGGGACACAGTTGTTCCTGAAGTTGTGGATTCAGCTGTTTCTTTGCCATAGTTCCTTAACTTTGGCTCTCAAAACTTTAGCCTGGATTTTCTGTATTCTGATAACTGTAAGAGCTTCTCAGTTGAATTTTAACAAATCCTAGAAACTCTTTCATCAAATTATTCTAATAGACCCACTTCTTCTGAGTTTATTGATTTGGTGGGCTTCCCTTTATCTCTGTACATGGTGGCTGGTGGTGACCAATCTATTCCCCAAAAAATATCAGGAAGCTTTCTGAGGATGGTTCATTTCATTAACAAGCATTAATTAAGCACCTGCTATTGTTAAAGTACTGTGCTAAGTGTTGGGAACAGGCATAGAGACTGAACTTGAGACTTATTGATATGGGGAATTGCCTGCACTCTCTGTAACTGTCTTAGAGAGTTGCAAAGGTACTGAGAGGTTAAGGGATTTAGCCAGTCACACAACTACTATGGTTCAGAAGTGAGATTCAAACCTAGCCTGCTTGCTTCTGAGGACAGCTCTCTATCCTCTGTATGTGCTGTAAGTACTGGGGATACATAGACAAAAGTAGGATGGTCCCTGTCCTCAAGGAGGGCATTCTATTTAAGTGTTGCAGGGGAGGACAATCAGTATGTCATGATGGTATTTATATATGCTAGACTGTGAAACCTGGAACAGGAGTGGAGGTAGAGAAAGGAAAGGCCAATGGGGATTAGATCGTGAGAATTCCCCAGAGTATATCTAGGCTTTGTGATGGCTCTTCAGAGCCTCCTTCCTTTGGATCCTGATCAATCTCCCATTAAAGCAGTAAGGTTTAGGGGAATATAGATGCCCTGTCTCACCTGGGTTGAGGTATATAGGTCAAGGATTCTCAAGCGCAAGGGACCTTGTCTCTAGTAAAGAGATTAGCACTGAGAAAGTCTCACCTGATTCTGAGGACAAAGTGAGTGTCTATATTTTGTAGCAAAGCTGGAAAAAGCCAGGCACCAGCAGGATAAAGGAATCAAGGATGAAATCAGAGACTAAAGAAAAGACAAGGACCCCCTCTCTTTTCTCTCTCTACTCTATCACTTGGTGATCTTATTAGTTCCAAGACTTTAATTAGCATCTTTATGCTGATGACTCAGATCCAAACCAGTCCCATTCCCTCTCCTATGTGCTGTAGTCCATATCATAAACACCTTAGTGAACATTTTGAACTGAATGTCCTACAGATATTTTAAACTCAACATGTTCAAAGCATAACTCATTATCTTTACTCCCAAACCTAACCCTTTTGAGAACTTCCTAAGCATTCTCAAGTGCATCACCATCATCATCCTCTAAATCACTCAGGCTCACCATTTTGATGGGATCCTCAACTCTTCACTATCACTCACTCCATAGGTAATCTTGTCCTTTCTATCTGCTTAACATCTTTTATATATTTCCTTCCTCTCCACTCACAGAGTAATTACTCGTTTGGGCTCTCATCACTTCTCTCCTAGACTATTGCAATAGTCTCCTAATTGGTTTTCCTGTCTCAAATCTCTCTGTATTCCAATCCATTCTCTGCTCAGCTGCTGAAGTGATTTTACAACAGCATAGATCTCATCATGTTCCTTCTCCCCAATCACCATGCCCCACGCTCAATAAATTTAAATGATTCCCTGCTACCTTTAAGATGAAACATTAACTATGTTGTTTGGTATTTAAAATTCTTCACAACCTATTCTCTTCCAAATTTTTAGTCTTCTTATATTTTACTTCCCTACATGCACTGTGCTGTCCAGCCATACCAGCCTACAAATACATACATACAATACAAATACACACAAATAATATTCCATCTCTTTACCCCTGTGTCTTTGCACTGGTTTTCCCTCATGCCTAAAATGCTTTCCTTCCTCACCTCTGGCTCTTAGAATATTCAGCTTCCTTCAAGACTCTGTTCAAGCACCACTTTCTGTGAAGGACTTTCTTGGTTCCCCCCATGCCACCCCACAGCCACTTGCTTGTGCTTTTTCTTTTGTGGTTACCTTATATGTATTGTGCATGTATCTTGTATAGAGCTATGTATGTACACATTGGTCCCCCCTATAAGAATGCGCATTCCTAAAGGGCAGTGATTTCTTTCTTTTCTTTCCTTCCTTCCTTCCTTCTCTCTCTCTCTCTCTCTCT